>NC_044319.2:68055502-68193612 GCF_007474595.2 Lynx canadensis | reverse complement strand
AGAGCAGGACAGCGACAGCCAGCTGACGGGGACCCTCCAATGTCTCAACATCTCCCAGCCGGTCCGCGCTCACCGGCCTGTAAATTCGCTTTCGTGTAGTTGCTGGAATCTCGGCTCAAGAGCTGAGCCCCCACCTTTACCACACGGGCTCCACCGGGCAATAGACTGCTCTGGGCGAAGGAATGCTTTCCTTTCAGACCGGGACTCCCTAGCCCTTTGGCAGAGGGGAACGAAAAGCACCCGTCTTTGAAAAACGGAGGCATAATTTACACAAAGCGCATCCTCTGGCCTATATCCTATGCGTTCTGATGGCACAGAGTCCGAGCACGCGCGGCCCTATGCTGTGGCCACAACCACGACCCGAGCGCCGCCGGTCCCCACACCCCGCCCCCACAGCCGCTCCTCGGCCCCATCTGTTTCCTGTCCCCCCAGCGCGGGGCGTCCCAAAGTGTCATGTAAACGGACTCGTGGCGTGTAGTCCTTTGAGGCTCGCTTCCGCTTAGCAAAGTGAGCCTGAGGTTCGCCCCTTGTACCAGGGCTGTACCAGGCTCCGTCCTCTTGCTGTTGCCTAGCGGTACAGCACTGTCCCGATCCCCCGGGGCGCCGGGCCAACCACCTGTTGAGGGACGTTTGGGTTTTCCAGTTTGGGGCAGCGATGAATAAAGCTGCTGTGTACAAACTTTCTCCCACAGGTGGTAAGGGCTGGTTTTCATTCCCCAGGAGCCTCAGGAAGTGGAAAGCGTGCAGAGAGGGTACGCCTATCAGTGAGGCACACTGCCCAAGAGGCGCCAGCGCTGGGCGGCTTCAGAAAGGCAGGGGGCCGCCTGGACCGGCGCTCAGGCCCGGCGCCCTTGCCCGCTGCTCGGCTCTGCACAATCGAGGGGCACGACGCAGACGCCCAGAATGCGGCGCGCGCACGCCCACCCACGCTCACACCCGCGCACACGCAAACGGGCGGGCCAGAGGCCCGTCCGGGCGCGACCGGCTCACCTGCCTGGGGTCCATGGCGCCCCCGACGCATGACCTGGAGCGGCGCTGGCGACCCTCCCCCTCCGGGCGCCCCTCCCCAGGTGGGCCGGCCCCCCACCTCCTCCGGGCAGACGCACTCGCCCCGGGGACAGCGCAGTAGGCAGCCTGGGCGCGCGGCCGGCCTGGCTGCGGCGAAGTGGCCCGGCTCAATTTCACTTTCGTTTCCTCCGAAGGACCGCCTCTTTGGGAAGTTTAGCGGGAGGAGGGGTTTGAGCGGAGCCAACAGACGCCGATCTAACCGATCTAACCCTCGGCTTGCAGGACCACTGGAGTCACTCCTTCAGGAAGGCGGCTACGCCGCACCTGCCCTGCCCCGCCCGGGACCCCCGGGACACAACTCCCGCCGCCCCCAGCCCAGTTCTGTGGAAACAGCCCGAGGCTAGGCCTCTGTCTCGGCCGCCGTCCCCCCCCCCGCCCCCCACCACTTACCCTCCCAGCAGGTTGTGAGCGACTTAAACCCACCACCGCGGGGGCACCATTTAGGGTCTAATGGTGACGCCATCCCAGCACGCCTTCACAGCTCTGCCAGGTAGGCGGGCTTGACTCCCAAATTACGTGCAAACTGAGGCCTGAGGCGGGCTGCTGATAAACCCAGGCCTCACTCTGCACCCCCACTGTGCGCTCACTGCAGTTATGACTCCCCCAAAGATAACTTCTGTTGTCTGCTGGGGGAAATTCAACTGATCTCACGTAGGCTTGACCAAGAGGTCAATCCTATGGTCAGCAGTCCACAATCCTCCCCAGTGAGAAACTGATTTCCTGTTTCATCGCCATTTCGTCCCCACGGCCTGTGAGGTCAGGATGCCCGGCTGGTGCCCTTTCCCTCCGGTCTCCCTGGAGCACCCAACCTCCAACTCCCCATGGGCAGCGGGCTGGGCTCCCCCTCCTGTGCGTCTGTGCGTGTCCTCCGAGGCTTAGAATGTACCTGTGGCGCTGCTTCTGACCAAAGGCTCTCAGGGGCTGCCTCAAATATCCTCTCCCCAGGAAGCCTCACCCAACTCTGGGTTGGGGAGTGGGTGCCTCTGCAGCCCCTCATTTTGTGCTTCTCCGTTACTCCGCCTTACCCTACAGAGCACTTTCTCTGTGCTCTGAAAATGCCTGGGTCCTTGAACGCAGCTTCCCACGTGCCAGGGAAGGGCAGGTGTCCTTGGGGAAGGGCAGGTGCCCTTAGCCACCAGTCTGCTGGGGAGGACCAGCACTCCCGACACGGATCATAGTGCCGTGCCTCCTGACATTCCGCACTTAGTGACTGACCCATAATCCACTGCGTGGAAAGAATAATCGATGGGTACAATGTAGCACAGAACTCGATGAAGCTGGGAAGATCAACAAACCTGTGAAACCGCGCTCGAGGTCCTCACATTGGGGAAATGCACGGGAAGGCCACAGAGTTACTGCCCACCCCCAGACCGGCCGCTCGACCACGTGGGCAGCAGCTCCCACTCCCTACCGGAAACCAGTTCACGATACGCGGGACAGGCGGGAATATACACGCCCTACAAGTGCGCAGTCCCACTTCTACACCTGGACGCACGTACACAGAGTGGCCTTACTGGGAACAGACAACCCGGAAACAGCCCAAACGTCCAGGAAAAGTGCAACGGATAGATGGCGGCACATACTGGCGACGGCACGTTCCACGGCGTCAAACACCACAGAGCTGGAACCACACGCGGCACAGTGGGTCATCATCTAAACAGGACACTGAGCAAAGACACACTACCTGTCCACTTACATCACCTCCCAAACCAGGCAAAAGTACAGCGGGCACCTCACAGAAGCCAGGACGGGGTCACCTTCAGGGAGGAAGAAGGGTGTTCCGACTGGGAAGCAACGTTCTGGGTGCTGGCAACGCTGCTGCTGGGCCGCAGCTCATGAAGTCACATACTTGGGCTTTATGTACATTTCTGCGTGGATGTGCTACACTTCACAATGGTAAAAGGTTAAAAACGAGAAACTCTCCGTACCTGACCCCAGCCCGTCTCCCTATGTTCTATTTTCCATTTAAGTAAAATGCGTTAGGTCTTACCTCTGTTTTCCTGCCTTCGGGCTAAACAATCCCATGGCCTTTGACCCTTCTACCAGAATGTTCCGGAAAAGCCTCAGTCACAGCTACAGGGAAGGTGCCTCTTCCGTCCCTTTAACCTCACATGGGAGGCGGTGCTGAAGCAGAAGGCTTCACTCCCCAACAGCGCGTCAGCTCTCTCCCGGAAACAGTGCCAACTGCTCGTCACCGTCCCAGCAGCTCCCTTACTCGCAAGCATCTCACGGCCCCGGGTGCTTGGCTCCCACAGGGCAGTGACGCTGCCGGCCATCTGTGCGCTATGCTAGCGTGGGGACTCCACACATTGGATGAAACACTTTCTAAAAACTAACCAAAAGTAACATGTCACTTGCAGAACGTTGCAGAAAATACCAAAGAGCAAACAGTCCAAATGCTCCCCCCCACCCCCACTGGTCTACCCTTAATTCACCAGGGCCTCCCCTCCCCGTGTTTCCTCTGTGCACAGTGGCACCGTGAGCACACAGGTGCCCCCCGCCCCCCCCCGCCGGGGCCAGGAGTCCGGCTGAGAAATGACCCCAGATGCAAGTCGTCCTGACTACATACCATCCAGGGTTACCAGCTACGACCAGCCACCGGCGGAGAGCTACCCGCTAAGACGAGGTACAGAGCCCCTCTCTCCTCGCCCGGTGTTCTCAAAGTTGGCCTTCCGCGTCATGGCTGCAGAGCACTGGCTGCACCTGCCTTCAGGGGCCTGGATCCCCCCAAGCCCCGGGGAGGATCCGTTGTCACCTGGGCTGCAGAGTGGCTTTTAGTTTCCAATCTCTGCTATCTTTGCTTTTTAATTATGAATGGTGGTCTGGCTTTGTAACGATTAATTTGGCTTGTTGTGTATGACCTGGCTGCTGCAGGGTGCATATTTACAAGTCCTCCTAGTCCCTGATGTCCTACAGGCAGACGGGGCTGTGCACAGGGGCTACATCGAATCCTCTCTCCCTTCTGTAAGGCAGATGTCTGCAAACTCCTTCCGTATTTGCTCGCATAGTCCCGCAGCAAGAGGCACGTACTGCGTGTGAATGCAAGCTACTTAACTTGCAACACGCTATCGAAAAAAGTAACAAATTACTAAGCTATTTTTAACTATTAGGGCATCTTTTCAGAACAGGATATGCACATAAATAAACTCCCTTTCTTACCTTAACTCCTAGGAAACACATAATAAGCCCATTAAGCCCACGTTTATTGCCCTTTTTGGTTGCTGTTTCCCTTTCGGTCCTTTATCACTGGGTTTTTTATTGCACCACACCAACGTAACTTTCAACACCCTCAGGGCCTTCCCACATCGACCCCACCAGCTTTCTGCAGACAGACCGGTGACCTGCCAGCCCTGCCGACCAGTGCCCCCCAGCCGCGTTCACCGTAACGCCTGTTCTGATGTTAATCACTAGACCGGCTTTTGAAATCACAGCAGAGCAAAGGGCTGCCTCAGGAGCCCCAGGAGACTGTGAGGTCTCCCTCAGCAGCAGGCAGGCGCCTGGACCCAAAGTCAGCCAGTAGAGGAGCGAAAAGTGGTATTTATCAACTATCTATAGGCACCAGGCATTGTGATAGCAAGCATTATCGTATGTCAAAGATATAATATTAGGAAGAAAAGCAAAACCATACTAATAGTAATGGCTAACAGGCTGTGCTACTATTTCACATGAAAGTTTATTTACTTAATGTTTATTTCATTTTTGAGAGAGAGCGTGAGCAGGGGAGGGGCAGAGAGACAGGGAGACACAGAATCCGAAGCAGGCTCCAGGCTCCGAGCCGAGCCGTCAGCTCAGAGCCCGACGTGGGGCTTGAACTCACGGACCGTGAGATCATGACCTGAGCCGAAGTCGGACGCTTAACCGACTGAGCCACCCAGGCACCCCAAATGTCCTTTTTTAAAAAAGAATTTTTAAATATTTATCTTTGAGAGAGAGAGCACGCGCGCGCACAAGTGGGGGAGGGGCAGAGACAGAGGGAGACACAGAATCCGAATCGGGCTCCAGGCTCCGAGCCGTCAGCACAGAGCCCGACGCGGGGCTCAAACCGACGAACTGTGAGATCATGACCCGAGCTGAAGCGAACCCTTAACCAACCGAGACACCAGGCGCCCCTGACGTGAAAGTTTAACCCGTGCGTGTGCATTTCGCCCTCTCGCGACTCGATGCGTCAAGCCCCGCCCCCTCTCCTACGGCGGCCGGCCTGGCACACAGCACACAGCTCACTTCCGGTGTGGCGCCGGCCCGCGGAGAGCGTCGGCGACCCGCCCACATTTGGGCTCCTCTGAGCCAGGGTCCAAAGGGGGGCGCCCTCCCACTCACTCTCGCCTTCTCGTCCTCCCTAGGGCCCGGCCCGTGGGTGGATGGGCTCAGCCCCAGCTCCTGGCAAGGGTCATGTCCCTATCTCCAAGGCTCGTAGGAGGCAGAGGGGACAGGCGCAGTCCTGTGCTGGGCGGGCTCGAAGGCGGCCTCTGCCCCTCAGTCCGCGCTGTGTCCCGGGTGAGCGGCGGGTTTCACCAACAGCCGGTTGCTGCACAGCCACGTGCCAAGTGGCCGCTTCCCGGCACGACCCATTTACTACCGAACCGACATGCTGACGTCGTTTTTCTTTCCGCGCTCTGGTCTGCACTGACCAGCTTGTAATTCTGTCTTCATAATAGTCTTAGAAGGAGTGTACTCGGCCCGCGTGTCGGTTGCCGTAGAGCTGGAGACTGGGGACGGCGGAAGGGGCCGAGGTGGAGGGGCTCTTGGCGCACTTCCGGTGGACGGACTTTCTGTGAACGAAAGCTGAGCCATCTCCAGGCATCTGCGGTGTTCTTTCCAGAGGGAATGAGTAACACCTATTTTTAAAAGCCTTCCTTCAGCACCGACGAGTTCACAGACGTTCCCGACTACACACACCAGCTCTGTGTATAGAAGGTGTGTGAAGACAGAGAGGCGAGGTTTGAAGAAGGTGGCCTCGAAGACAGGAGTGACGTGGCCACAGGCCAAGCGATGCAGGCGGCCACCCGACACTGGAAGGGGATGCTCACCTAGAGCCCCTGGAGGGAGCACGGCTCTGCGACACCCCGATGTTGGCCCAGTGATGCGGATATCAGATTTCTGGCCTCCGGACCTTTGAGAACGACTTTCTCTTGTTTTGAGTCACCAAATTCATGGCAATTTGTACTACAGCTCTAGGAAGCTGACACACCATCCTGATGGCCGGGGCAAACAGGGAGCTCCGAGTGCGAAACTAGCACAGACCTTGCTCGGTGCAGGGTTCCTGCCATCTGAGGCTATCAGAGGAAAAAGCTAAAACAGACCGGCTGTCAGAGACGACATGTGCACAGCCACAATTTCCATGTTTTACTTAAACCAAACAGTACGCCTTTCCCATTACTGTCTGGCAGAATTAGAACCTTTTGTTTTATTTGAAAAAAATATTACAGACACTGTCCAGCACAAATCAACAGCCAATATCATATTTAAAATGGGTTATGCATTCCCAATAAAATGAGGAATAAAGTAAGGATGGCCACCACTACTGTTATCTTATTTCAGTTCTGAGATGCACCTCTAACATTTCTGATATTGTGATGTGATTACAAGGTGTGTATATTTCATATGATAGCCCCCCCCCCCCGGGGCTATTATTGAATCAGTAGCATGCTTTATGCTCAAAAGTCTTAGAATGAAAAAAATATGGTACTTAACATTGTTTCGGAAATTCTAGCATATCCTAAAGCAGAAAAAAAGATACACTAAAAGTAACGAAAAAACGGATTATTTGCAGATAATATCAGAACTGCAGTTGACCCCAGAATGAAAAATTCTTAGAACCAATGGGCAGTCAAGGAATATGGCTGGATATAAGAAAAATATACAAAACACAACTTCTTTCTTACGTGTAGGGTAAGAATACTGTACTCTTAACAGCAACTAAAACATTAAAAAAATAAACATCTAGGAATAATCTTAAGAAATGTGAAAGCCTACATGTGGAAAAGTATACAACTCTGCTGAGGAGTGTATTCTTAAGTACAAGGATACGCCAACCCCAAATGAGATGGCGGGACAATTTACGAACTGAGCCAAAGTAAGTAACCGGTCACTGCAAGTTCTAATGAGGTCAGGGCAGAAAGGACTGAGTATCTGACAAATGATTACTTACACTGTCTTAATTCACAGCAGTCTGGTACGACACAAGGATGGAGCTCCAGGCTGACAGGGCAGGACCACGTTCCCTAAAGCGTGTATACTGGTCTGACATGTGACAGGGAGCCAAAAGCAGCAGGGAGGGAGGAAGGGTATGTCAACACAGGGAGCTCGGCCAACTCATCGGCTTCTGGGGGGGGAAACGTATTTGGAGCCTTGTCTTACAGTAATAAGCCAAAATAGATTACAAATGGATTAAAAGGCTATTTGTAAAGTATTCTAAAAAACTAAGTCAGAATGTCTGACTTGTTTCACAGCAATGGAAGACATCTGTTCACTGCAGATAAAGTTTGCCTGGGTGGCGCAGTCGGTTAAGCATCCGACTTCAGCCAGGTCACGATCTCGCAGTCCGTGAGTTCGAGCCCCACGTCAGGCTCTGGGCTGATGGCTCGGAGCCTGGAGCCTGTTTCCGATTCTGTGTCTCCTTCTCTCTCTGCCCCTCCCCCATTCATGCTCTGTCTCTCTCTGTCCCAAAAATAAATAAACGTTGAAAAAAAATTAAAAAAAAATATATTAATAAAAACATGAAAGCAGAGAGGGAACCCGTTACAACACACATGGGACCCAGAGCTGTGTGCGCGTGTGCGTGTCAGACACTTACACACAGTGGTGAGCTCTGCTCTGCAGCCGGCACACCAGCCTACCTTCAGCCCCATCACCCGAGAGGCACACAATCACGGTCCCCATGTTGCAGAAGAGGAAACTGAGGCAGACCAAAGCCACGGAGGTTGCTGGAAGTCCCAGAGCCAGCACTCTGGCTCACGGCAGGTGGCCTTGGCCTTAAGCCATCCCCACGTTGTACTTTTATCAACAGTACAGTTGATAAAAAGGCAATTCGCACACACAAACAAGAAGCATAAATGCCTGTCAAACATTCGGGGAAACAATCGCACTAACAACTAAAGGCACGAAAATGTAATAAATCGGTCAAAAAAAATAAGACTACCCAGTGGTAGCTGGGGACTCTACGTCTGCCTTCACAGTCTCACCTTGGACTCTAGGAACCCACGCTGGCCCTACCCAAAATGTTCTCAAATAAGATTAGGTCACCGCCATCTCCGTCCTTTAAACCCTTTATGGCTACCCACCGCTCTTTGGATAAAGGCCCAAGGTCACGACAAGGTCTGCAGCATGCCCCGCTTCCTGGCTAAACGTCCCCTAAGCAGGCTTCACAAAAGGCACCTTCCGCTCTGTCTGTCCAACAGCCACAGAGCACTCTTGCAGGCACACACTGTTTTCTCCTCTTGTCCCTGTGCCGGGAGCAGAAGGTATATGAAATTTATAGTACCCATGACCCTAGGAAGCTTTCTTCACGGTCTTTAGCACTAGCTGCAGCTAAGCATTTGCAGGCTATCTGATCATGCGGTACGTCCGTCTCTCCTGAGCAGTACAAGTCTTACAGCCGTGACCCAGCACGGTGCTTTGGTGATAGAAGGTACGCGACAAATTACCTGTCAGAGGAGTATGCGTTAATGACTGGATGAAAGGAAGAGGTGGGAGGGGGAAGACCAAGAAGGGAGGGGGAGAAACAGCTACTTAGACGACGGGTCCAAGTGTACGAAAGTAATTGGACACTGGGCGTCAGAGGTCTCAAGTATGTCCGTGACTTCAGCTAACAGCCAACAGCCATTACCACTAATGACAATGTAATCCTAGGACTACATAGTTATTATTAGTGAACATAATAATAAAGATCCATCTTGAGGAGGAAAACCCGAAATCTAGTATGAAAACTTACGTTTGCGACAGCATTGTTTACAATAGGGAAAAACTGAAAACAGCCGTCAAGTCCAAAGTTGAACACATGGTCGCATAAATTCTGGAAGAGCCATGAATTAGTTACATGACACATAAGAGTGGTATTTACAGAGTTAACGCCACGGGAAATGTTTAAATCCTAACAAGTGAACAGAACACAAAACTGTAAACACAGGACAACTTCAGTTTTTGGAAAACAATGCGCCCAAGTGGCAGGTACCGACCAACCCCACAAGAAAGGCTTCCTTTCTGAGGCAGCCCGATTCTGCCCACCTTCCTCTGAGAAGGCCAGGCTTCCTCCCCAGACCCGGAGGGAGGATTGTGGGGCATCTAATAACCTCCTCTTGGCGATTCCGTTTCTCCCGCCAGTGATACGTGTGACAATTCTGGCCAAGAAAACACAAAAAGCTGTCAGGGCTTCCTGTGACAAAGGATTCCTGCTGCCAACAGGTGATGTCCTGCGGTGGCAGAGTGGAGGCCGGGACAGGGCCGAGCTGCTCAATCACGCAACCCCAGCACCGGCCTATGTGCGGGATAAGCCACACGGCGCTGCGTGAAGCACGCCAACACGTACGGATGTCTGACAGGCGTAGTTACCAGTGATTTTATTCAATTTAATAGTTTTCTGCAATTTTCAAGTTTCCTGTTATAAAGCATTACCACCCCTCAGATGGGGGGGGGGGTCCAGTAAGAATAGGAAAACAAATACAAACGGCATAAAACTTGCCGTTAGGATGCGCGAAGCCTAGGGGCGCCGGGGGCTCAGTCGGTTAAATGATTGGCTCTGGACTTCAGCTCAGGTCATGATCTCATGGTCCGTGGGTTCGAGCCCCGCATCGGGCTCTGTGCTGACGGCTCAGAGCCTGGAGCCTGCTTGGGATTCTGTGTCTCCCTCCCTCTCTGCCCCTTCCCTGCTCGCACTGTCTCTCTCCCTCTCAAAAATAAACATTAAAAAAAGCAGCTCAAAGTGTAGTAGTGGAAACAGTGTAAGACTCCACTTCGCAGCTACCAGAACGGCTCAAATAAAAACACCTGAACAGTATCTGAACCTGGGGAGGCTACGGAGCGACTAGAACTCTCATACGCTGCTGGCGGGAGCACGAAGCGGTGCCACCACCGTGGAAACTGTTTGGCCGCTCCCTCTAAGGCTAAGCGTCCCACCACCGACACCCAGCAACTGTACTCCCAGGCACGCACTTACCAGGAAGATACAAAGAAGCGGCCACAAAAAGGCGTCATGTGAGGAGGCTAACAGAGACCCGCGCAAGAGCAGGAAGGGGGAGTTGCCACCTAATGGAGACAGAGTTTCGGATTTGCAAGAGAAAAGGTTCTGGACGGTTGGCGAAGGTACGTAAGACGACTGTACCATATGCTTGAAAATGCTACACTTCGTGTAGCAATGTGTTTTGTACCTCAACAAAAAAAGACGAAAAAAATGGTCATAGAGCTTTATTCTTAAGAGCCCTAAACTGGAAACAAACCAAATGTCCATCATGTGACGAACGCACAAACACCCGATGTCCGTTCGCACACAGGGTAACGACACGTGCGACCCGCTTGATCCCGACCGGAAGAACCACGCACAGAAGGGCACGTTCTAGAACTCCATTTGTGTGAAATTTTACAGCAGCTCAGCTAATGTATGGAGATAACAGACATCACAACAGTGGTGGCTCTGGGGAGAGTGGTTTCTGGCAGTGGCATGAGGGAACCTTCTGGGGTGACAGAAAGGTTTTAATTTCCCGATTTGCATGGTGACTAGCGGACATATATATTTATCAATATTCACTGAAATATTTGCCGTCTATTGCACGTAATTGTATCTTAATAAAAAAGGGTCTTAGGGAAACAGCACATAAGGGCTGGAGGGGCTCCACCTGTCCTTTGGCTACACACGGACGAGTTCTTACCCCACATGGACAGCCACAGAGAAACGCTATGCCGTGCGGCGATTTGTGGATATGCTAAGCACGTTAAAATTAAAAGAATTATACATACATATGTTTCAATCTCAGTTTTGTGGAACAAGCTTTGATATTCTGATAAATTATTTTAAAAAGGAAAAATATGTATGCACTGATGTAAAATAAAATATAGACCATCTAACTCAAACTGATTTTATTTAAAACATGATGCAGCATTTTCATAAAATATCTGTTAAAATCTAAAATAAAATGGAGTATTAGCTGTTTAAAATAATAAAAAAAGCAAAACATAAAATACTGGAATACAGAATGAGAAAAAAACACTTTCAAGCTTGCAAGCAAAGGAAGAAATCAAAAAGCACAAAATTCGTCTACAGAATAACAAAAAGCAGGTTTTGTATGTTTAATAAAAAAGCCAAAATTAGATGGCAAACAACAAATCAGAGAAATATCCACGGCAGATAAAGTTGTTTTTATAAGGAGCACATATTCAGGTTTTTTAAGGGAATTTGTATAATTTGTAAAAAGTAACTTAAATGCAATTAAGTGAATAGACAAAATATTGACTGAGAATTTAAAAAAATGGAAATAAATATGATAACCGTCTGTAAAGAGCTCAAACTTAATCGTAAGAAAAGATACACATTAAAACCAGACAGTAATTTTCAAAGTAACAAAGATTTTCCGGTTTTCGTTAAAACACCCGGTCCCGGAGCAGACAGGGCGCTGGGCAGGGTGCTGGGCACGCGGTCTTCGGGAAGCGCGTCGGGACCGAGCCCAGCACCGCAGGCCGCAGCAGATGCAGGCGGGGCCCGGTGCCTGGAGGGGAGCGTGGGGTTACACAGCGGCCCTCACCCCAAGCGTCTATTTCTAGGAGAACTACTCTGTGCTAAAGAAGAAACAAAAGGGCACCCGCTCCCTTTTTCGCTGGGAGTGGGCATGGCACAGGTAGGCTTCTGGAAGGTAAGGCCCCTCTCGGGAAAGACGGATGTGCTCTGTATGTAGGGCAGACGTGCCCTTCCCCGGGACAGGCGGAAGAACCAACCCGCACAGCCTGGGGCCGAAGCGCCACTGGCCCCCCATCCGGCCGCCACACACCCGGAGCCAGCGCGGGGCCGGGAACAGAAGCGCCCGGACGAGCGCACAGGGGAGGCGAGGTGCAGATGGCCACGCAGAGCTGCACGGGGCGAAACGCAGTAAGTCCCTGAGAGACCCGTGCACCTCTACGTCTGCAGCCCAGAGACGCACACAGAACTTCATTTACTTAACAGCTGCGACTGTAAACCCCAGAAAGGTCAGGGGGGGCATGCACCACAGGCCGGCCTCTGCAGGGTGAGGTGAGCTGCAGGTCTCCTCTTTAGAATTTTCTAATTGGGATTTTTTAGCCTTTCTTGAGTGTTTGGTATTCAAAAGGAAAAAATGTTTAAAGTTCACAACTCTTGATCCCAATACTCCAATCAAAGAATGAGTATTTATAAAAGGGCTTAGAACAATGCATGGCCCACTTATAAGTGTTCAAATGAATGTTTTTAAAAATAAATACCCTAAGGAAAAGCCTTCAAACTCTGGACAAAGCCTCCATATCAACCATATCATTGTTGAGAAGGTTTGAGGTGGAAGCGAAACATTTCAACGGGGTGGAATTTCCCGTGGCTTCTTTGTGGGGCCGACCTTGGCCTGTGCAGGCACACGGGGAGAGGTTCTGCGTTTGCAGGGTGGGCCCGGAGCCCTGGAGTCTGCAGACATTTACAGCGAGAAACTGTATCTACCAGGCAGACTGGAGTCCTCATCAACACGCTGCCACCATTTTCTCCCTGTGGGCAGACTTTCATTCATGCATTTAATAAACACTTATCCAGCACGTGCTATGTGTCAGGCACTGTCCTAGGTCCTAGAAACACAGCAGTAAATGAAACAAAAATGCTTTTACTCATTATTCTCATGAAGCTGATGTTCTAACGAGGAGAGACAGGCAACAAACCATGCAACACCAATGGGTTAGAAGTGTTAAGAGAAATAACGTCAATTAAGGACGGGGGCCCTCAAATCTACCATAGGGCCGTGTTCCGGTGTTGATCCATAAGCAGAGAGAAGGGGGCCTAACCCATCGACGGAGGCCCAGGGAGGCTTCTGGGAGAATCGTGACCTGAACCCCGACAGCAGATCGTCTGAGGGCGTGGGGAAGGGAGGATGTGGCGGGAGCACGGGTGTGGAAGGTAAGAGGGCACAGGAGCAGGGCCACACAGCAACAACTTGACGGACAAGCCAAACCAGGGCAGGTGTCCCAGCCGGAAGGCTCCGGAAGGGCCTCGAAGTAGGATCCGAGCAGGGTGCGCGCACACGTACACGCGGCAGTCATCCCACGTGGTTACGGACAAGCGGTTTACTCTGGCATCCCAGGAGTGGGCCCATGGACACACCTGTCCAATTATGGTGTCCCTGTCCCCTTGTCCACAGTGACCGGCTTACAATGCAGAAGAGCACTGCAAAGTCATCAGCTTGGGGCTGCCGGTGCGTACAGAGAAAACAGCAGAAAATGAGGCCAATAAGCAAAAAAAGGAGCAGAGAAAGGCAGGGCCAAGAGTCTGTGACACTATTTCAGCCACACCTGAGGCTCATCCTTGGCCTTCCAGTTAAATTGTCAAAGGCGGAGGGGCTCTTTTTTGCTTGAGTTCACACTGGGTTTCTGCCATCTACGACTGGGTTAACGCACCCTCTTTTTGGGAAAGAGCTTTACTCTGTGTGTGGTGGTGACGGGGTTCAGGGGGGATGAGAGCATACACCCCGGTAGAGTTTCTCCCATTAGGGTTGATGAAGACGGTGAACTGGGTGCTTTAGGGCACCTGGGAGGGTACAGAGGCAGTAACAGCTTCTCAGGTGGAGGAACTTGGGGGGCGTGTTAGTCTATATGTGTGAGGAACATAAACCTGTGAGTTGGTATAATCCACGCTACAGCCCTAAGACATCGTCAAATAGAACCCAGAACGACAGCTGACGGAAACCACCACCAACATCAACCGTTTGAAACCAGTTTCCTATTCCCACATTAATGCCCATTAGTCACAGGTCTTTCCTAAGTATTTCATATTGCCACAAAGCTAGTATCTTGAACTCTTTACCTCTATACCAAACAATCATCCGGTGTTCTCCAGAAAACTTAACTCAGGCAGCTGGACCCAATATGGTCCAAACCTAAGATGTTAAAGCAAAATAAACTGCTATATCTCAAGAGATCACTACAGATGCCCAGAGCTCAGATTCTCTTGTTCACATATTTGAAAACTCTCATCATGGGGCACCTGCGTGGCTCAGTCGGTTGGGCGTCTGACTTCGGCTCAGGTCACGATCTCGCGGTCCGTGAGTTCGAGCCCCGCGTCGGGCTCTGTGCTGACAGCTCAGAGCCTGGAGCCTGCTTCCGATTCTGTGTCTCCCTCTCTCTCTGCCCCTCCCCCGTTTATGCTCTGTCTCTCTCTGTCTCAAAAATAAATAAACATTAAAAAAAACAAAACAAAAAAACAAACTCTCATCAGTTGGTCACAGATCAGAATTCCAATCTTGGTCTGAGACACAGCTTTAAATCTTTAGGTCCTTGGGAGCACCTGGGTGGGTCAGTCAGTTAAGTGTCTGACTTCAGCTCAGGTCATGACCTCCGGATTTGTGAGCTTGAGCCCTGCATCGGGCTGACTGCTGTCAGCACAGGGCCTGATTTGGATTCTCGGTCCTTTGCTCTCTGACCCTCCCCCACTGGCGTGTGCACGCTCTCTCTCAAAAATAAACAAACGTTAAAAAAAAAAAACAAAAACCACCAAACCTGTAAGTCCGTGAATAGGAAAGATGCTCATATTATACTGTTACTGTGTAACAGTGGCTTAAGGCAGCCTTTGCGTATTGAGCAATGGGTCTCAGTCTGGCAGAAATAACAATACCTCAAGATTTTTTCTTCTTTCCGCAGGCATTTCCCAAATACCTACTGTGTGCCCACGATCTCCGCACTGTGTGCCCGTGAGCCTTTCCTTTTTCTCTGGGTGAAAAGGCCAAATCTCGGTTCACACCTGGACCATGCTGGGTGAAATGTAAAATAAAAGATAATTTATCACTGAACAACTTGAAATATTATTCTTGCAGCAAATTCCGGCCCTCTAAGCTCTGCTTATGCCTCCCTTGTCCCCCTACACAGGTTCACACTGCCAGGGCGCGCTCTCCCTCTCTCTCATCACTGAGAAATAACAAGGCTCAAGCTCCATACAGCCTGAGAAGCCTGGGTTCTGGGTTCAAGTTCCAGTTCTGCCATTAACTAGTCTCAGGACTGTGGCTGAGACGCCTATTCTGCATCTGTAAAATGGGGATATGCTTACTTCCTGCACTGGGTTGCCGGACGAATGAAAGAAGTTAGTGTATGTAAAGCGCTTGGGACGGTGTCGGGCACACAGCAAGTGCTCAAGAAGAAGCAGTTATTAATTGATAATTAATTAATAAGTGAAGCCCTAACCTCTTTCCAGTTCTACAATTTTATGAGGTCTTTAGTAGAGAGATTGTGGGTTTTGACATCCCCTCCCCCCAAGTCTGCTTCATCGTATCTGGCAGAATAGCAAACATCCAAAATAGCAAAAAGTTCCCCGCTCTCATTCCGCCGAAGCAACGCGGCACCTTCAGCAAGGCAGCAAGTTCAAGCGCCTGGGTGCCGTGCCCTTACTCGTAACAGCTTGACACTTCGAATTCTGACAACTACCGTGCAAAGTAGACATCATTACCTTCGTTTTGCAGATAAGCCCGAGTAGGAGCAGAGAAGTTAAATAACTCAGTGTCGCACAGATGGCAGACGGCACACCTGACTCCAAAGCTCACGCCCCTTTCCACTCTTACCTCTCTGCGGCCCGTGCAGCAAGCACGCGAGTGTTTGTTAAATAAAGAAAAAGACATCCGGAGGCTTCGACGCGAGGGGGACAAGCCTTGCTTGGTAAAGATGGAGTTGGCACCTTCGCCCACATCCGCTCGACAATCTGACGCTCCCCGTGACCTACTCGGCCTGCCCCTCCGGCAGCAGCCACCGTAGGGACCTCTGTGTGCCAGTGCCCTGCCCTCCCGGCTAGGCGCCTGCTGAGACTGCCCCCCGCTGCCCGGAAAACCCAAGGACAGGTATCCCTTCTGGAAAGGCAAGTTTCCCAAACTCTGACATCACACGGAACACCTGCGGCAGGCTTACCCGCTAGCGGGGCCCAAGAATCACGCCGAGCGGATGGAGGACGGAGGACGGGGAGGTGACGCAACTAGGCCTCCCGCAGCGGGGCCAGGCCGAGGCTCGGCGCGGTGGCCGCGACCCGCGGCGGGCTGTCCACGGCGGACGCCCACGCCTTCCCCGCGGGAGGCGCGCAGGGCCGGCGCGGGCCAGCCGGGGGGCCGCGGGGCGCAGGCAGTCCGGGCGGGGAGGCGGCCCGGGAGCCCCGCGAGCCCCGCGTGCAGCCGCTCTCGCGCCCAGGGCGGCGGCGCCCCCGGTCCCCAGCTGCTGGGCTCCGGCCGGCACGCGCGCCAGAGCATCCGCGCGCCCCCGGCGCACACGCGCGCGCGCACGGGCGGGCGCACGCGCGCGCGCGCACGCACCCCCCCCCCCCCCCCCGCCCCCGCCCCGCGCCCCCTTCCTCAGCCGCTCCAGCCGGGAAGGGGATGCAGAGAAGGAAACAGCCTCTTACCCGGTGCGGTGATCCTCCGGGCCGCGGCCCGACCCCACAGCCTGCCACGGCCGCGGACCCTCCCCGCCCGCCCCCACCACGTAGCCGCGCCACCGCCGCCGCCGCCGCCGCCGCCGCCGCCGGGAATCAATGGCCCGGTCGCCGAGTGGTGACGTCACGGCGCGCCGGGCGTGGGCGGCAGCACCACGTGACCGTCGCCTCTTTTGTCTGCGTCGCGGTGGCGGGGGTTCCGCCGTCCCGGGCTCCCGGGGGCTCGCCGGGGTGCTGGTGCGGGGGGCGGCCCGCGGGTGCGCTCCCGGCCTGGCGCGGCACGAGGTGCCTCGGGGGTTTCGGTGGCGGTCAAGTGCACGGGGCCGGTTACGACGCCGCCGCAACCGCTGGTCCTCGGATGGCCCGTTTATTTATTTATTTGTTTTCGGATGGCCCGTTTGATTTCGAAGGTCATTCGGTGTTCGCCCTCTCACCGCCCGGCCCACTGACTTCAGTGTGGGGATGAGTCTCCATCCTTCACCACTGCCGCCCTCGGAATTCGTCTCCATCCTGATTTGTGTTTACAGCAACTCTTCCATCGCTGCAACGGACTTTCACGTTTATATTCACTATTAAGCGATATAACACTACTTTCGTTTTTTAACTTTTGTCTAGCGTTCTGGACTTTTCACAAAGATGTTGCTAAATGTCTTGGCTAAATGTCAAGCTGCTTTAACAAGCCACCACGGGTTTAGAAACAACAGGTTCTCGAGGCTGGAAGCAGGGTGCCAGCCTGGTCCCCTTCCTGGGGGTAGGCTTCTGATGTGGCCGAAGGCCTAGGGGTCTCCGTGGGGGCTCTTTCCTGCACCCCCAATCCCAGTCACGAGTGCTAGCGCTTCCCAGTACGAGGGCTTCAGCGTGCTTATCCTGGGGGGACACCAGCATTCATTGTCACTGCCACATAATAGTCCATTATGTGAGTGTATCATTGTCCATTCTCCAGCTGCTGAACGTTTATGCAATCTCTAGGTCTGTTTGCTTAGTTTTGCTTTTGTTGTTTGTTTTTGCGATTTCCAACAGTGTGGTTACGAGCAGTGCCTTTTGGTGTTTCTGTACAAAAATTTCTCTTGGGTACGTTTACCTACGAGTAGAATTGATGGGCTTTGGGTGTGTCACGTTCGACTTTATATGATGGTGCCATATCTTTACCCAGAGTGGTTATGCCCCAGTTCCACTTGTACCAGCACCGTATCTCCCCTCACACTGCAGACTTCTTGATTTCGGGCCATGAAAGGGGAGTTATATAATGTCCTGTCCTGGCTTTATTGGCATATCCCCGAGGTTCAACATCTCATATACTTGTTGGCCATCTGTAGTTCTTGACTGTGAAATACAAGTGTCTGGGGCTGGAGGGATTTCAAGGCAGAGCGAGGAAAAAGATAAGACCACGAGGTGGCAGTAACACACACACAGGCTTTCTTTGGGTCACCTTTGACAGATTTGTAGGCGGGGAAGGCCCTCAGAACTAGACAATCCAGAGACTCTGGAGCATTTAGATGGCGAGGAGACCAGATGTTAGGTGACCAGATGTTAGGTGTCCGTTGCTCTGCAGCCCAGCAGGAAGTCGCTGGGTCAGAAAGCTCTGAAGGGCAGCCGCAGGTTGGGGTCATTATAGCCACAGGGTTTATCTTCTCTGTGACCAGCAGATGTTGGGTGCAGTTTCATGAAGTATGCAAAACAGGCACGTGGCTCTAAGTGGCTAACAGCTTGTTGGAACAGTGTTTAAAACAACTGGATGTGTAAACATTTGAGGTTGGTACTTACTGGCAGGTTTTGAGTTTATAGGTCCCAGCCTGCTGTACAGAAATAAACAACCTAGGGGGGGGCCATCCTTGACTCACTTTTATGATACCCAGTTCGTGTCTTTTCCTCACTGTTTTTTTTTTTTTCTAGTGGATTGTACTGAACACTACTCCTTTGTCACTTATGTATTGCAAATTTCTTCTCATGTCGTGTTGCTTGTCTTTTCACTTCCTATTTTGATAAAAGTGTTCTTTTTAAAAAAATTTTACTTAAGAATTTTAGTTTTTAATTTTTAAATATTTACTTATTTTGAGAGAGAAAATGAGCAGGAGAGGGGCAGAGAGAGAGAGAGAGAAAGAAAGAATCCCAAGCAGTCTCGGCACTGCCAGCACAAAGCCTAACGCGGGTTTCCACCTCACAAACTGTGAGATCATGACTGGAACCAAAATCAAGATTGGATGCTTAACCAACTGAGCCATCCAGGTGCTCCATATTCTTAACTTTGAGTTTATAAATGTTTATTCTGTTTTTTTCCGCACCCCAATATACATTAACATATACTCTAAACATATTTAGTTTTGTTTTTGATGTTTGAATTCTTATGCTCTCTGGAATTTACTTTGGTTTATGGTTTTACTTTTTACATGCATATGAGTTTTCCACCCCCCAGGTTTGTTTTTTTACTAGCCCCTCCTTTCCCAGCTGATTGTCATGCCAACTTGGTCATATATTACCATTCCGTTTGTGCATGGCCGTATTTCTAAACTGTCTGTTCTCTTCTACCGGACAATTTGTCTTAGTGTCCACACCACACTGTTTAATTACCATAGTTAAATAAAAAGTCTTGGTTATTTAGGAGGGAAAATCTTCCTTATTTTTCTTCTTCATCTTCCATCTTGGCTATTCTTGGCCCTATGTTTTTCCAGACATATTTTAGAACGAGCTTCTCAAGTTGCGTGGGCACACACACCCACACACATACACAAAACCTGTTGGGATTTTAATTGACATTGCATTGAATATACACATAAGTTTGGACAGAATTCACATCTTTGTGATTCTGAGTCTTCCAATTCATAAACAAGGAATAGCCATCTTTTTACTAGGTCTTCATTAATGTCTTTTCAGTAAAGCCTTATTATTTTCTGAATCCAGATCTTGCACATTTTTTGTTGGGTTGATTCTTACTTTGTAGCTTTTGATGCTATTGTAAGGGATATTCTTTAAATTTACACTTTGTGATGGTCTGTTGCTGGAGTAGAAATAAATTTGAGTTTTGTATATTGATGTTGTATCCAGCCACCATGCTGGATACAACACTTAGTCTTTGATTTTAATAGTTTGTTCTTTCTAATAATTTGTAAACAATATGTAGACAATCATTATATGAAAATAATGTCAGTTCCAGTCATTTTTGCTTTTTATTTTTCTGAAAGTATAACACTAGTTAATTAACAGAAATGGTGATGTTCTCCTGACATTCTTGACTTGGGCAGTCTGGACTTGATTTTGAGTTTTGAGAAGTAAATTTTGAATTATTTTGTAGAATTATTTTTGGTAAATAAATTTAGAATGATATTTTGGTAGGCTTTTTGTAAACCCCCTTTGTCAAAGGAGGTTCCTCTTGTTCCTAATTTACTGAAAAGTTTTTATTTTGAACGGATTTTGAATTTAATCAAAAAATTTCTACAGCTAATGAGATGATCATATTTTTCTCTGCCTTTAATATATTGATAAAGAACATTTATAGACTTTTTTTTTAATTTTTTTTTCTTTCAACGTTTATTTATTTTTGGGACAGAGAGAGACAGAGCATGAACGGGGGAGGGGCAGAGAGAGAGGGAGACACAGAATCGGAAACAGGCTCCAGCCTCTGAGCCATCAGCCCAGAGCCTGACGCGGGGCTCGAACTCACGGACCGCGAGATCGTGACCTGGCTGAAGTCGGACGTTTAACCGACTGCGCCACCCAGGCGCCCCAGACTTTTTAATATTAAATTGTCCTTACACTCTTACGATAAAGTACTTGACCATAAATTATGATCAATTTTCTATGCTGTTTTACTCAGCTTCTATGCTATGTAGGATTTTTACTTTTGTATTAATGAACATCACGGGCTTGTGATTTTCCTTTCTCATTCTGCCTTCATCTGTGTTTTAAGGCTCATAGAATGATACAAGGAGTATTCCTTCTGTTTAGATGTCCTCTGGAATATCTTTCCCTTCTAGTTTTGGTAGAATTCACCTATAAAACTATCTGGGCTGGGTATTTTCTTTGTGGAAAGAGATTTATTTATTTATTTGTTTGTTTGTTTATTTATTTATTTATATTTTTTTGAGTAAACTCTACACCCAGGGTGGGGCCCAAACTCATCACCTCAAGACCAAGAGTTACCAGGTCTACTGACTGAGCCAGCCAGGCACCCCTGTGGGAAGATTTTAAAATACTGCTTTCATTTCATTAATACTCATGAGACTGTGAGACTGTTTAGGTATCTTATTTCTCCTCGCAGCGGTTTAAAGAACTTCTCCACTTCCTCTAAGATTTAAAGTTCATTGACGCAAAGCTGTTGGTAGTGTTGTCAGTCCCTGCCGTGTTTGCAGTTACTTCTCCTTTCACATCTATAATATTGCTTGTGGTAGACTGTGTTACTGTTCCTCCAATATTTGCCCCCCTTCTTGTAAGAGGACTGCACATTCACACCTGTTACCTGATTTGAAGTGCCTCTTGTGGGAGGAATACGGACACCCACTCGTCTGGCAATGGCTTTGGTCACGGCGACATCATATCTGAGCAGAAATTTTAGAGGCTATCGTATGGGTCTGCCCCAGCTCTCTTGCTCTTTCTTCTCTGCCATGAGAGTGGCACGGCTGTCCCTGGGGGTCCCCAAATGGAGAGGACACGTGGAGGAAAGTCCGATGGTGATTCTGTAGTTGGCCTATGCAGCAGGCAAAAAATAAACGAAATTTGGAATTTTGTCGGCTACCACGGCATATTATAGTCAAAAAATTTATTTTATTTACATCCAAGCTGGTTAACATTTAGTGTAGTGATGATTTCAAGAGTAGAAATTAGTGATTCAGCACTCACACATAACACCCAGTGCTCATCCCAACAAGTGCCCTCCTTAATACTCATCACCCATTTAGCCCATCCCCCACCCAACACCTCTCCAGCAACCCTCAGTTTGTTCTCTGTAGTTAAGAGTCTCTCATGGTTCGCCTCCCTTTCTCTTGTTATCTTATTCTTCCTTCCTTTCCCCTATGTTCATCTGTTTTGTTTCTTAAATTCTACATGTGAGTTAAATCATATAATATTTCTCTTTCTCTGACTGATTTCACTTAGCATAATACCCTCTAGTTCCATCCACATAGTTGCAAATGGCAAGATTTCATTCTTTTTGACTGCCCAGCAATACTCCATTGTATATATATCTCACATCTTCTTTATCTGCTCTTCTGTCCGTGGATATTTGGGCTCTTTCTATACTTTGGCTATTGTCGGTAGTGCTGCTATAAACATTGGGGTGATGTGCCCCTTTGAAACAGCACACCTGTATCCCTTGGATAAATACCTAGTAGTGCAATTGCTGGATTGAAGGATAATTTCATTTTTAACTTTTTAAGAAACCTCCATACTGTTTTCCAGAGTGGCTGCACTAGTCAGGTGTGAGGTGGTATCTCATTGTGGTTTTGTGTTTCCCTGATGATGAGTGATGTTGAGCATCTTTTCATGTGTCTGTTCACCATCTAGATGTCTTCTTTGCAGAAGTGTCTATTCATGTCTTTTGCCCATTTCTTCACTAGATTATTTGTTTTTTGGGTGTTGAGTTTGATAAGTTCTATCTAGATTTTGGATTCTAACCCTTTATCTGCTATGTCGTTTGCAGATATCTTCTCCCATTCTGTCGGTTGCCTTTAGTTTTGCTGATTGTTTCCTTTGCTGTGCAGAAGCTTTTTATCCTCATGAGGTCCCAATAGTTCATGTTTGCTTCTGTTTCCCTTGCCTCTGGAGACATGTTGAGTAAGGAGTTACTGTGGCCGAGGTCAAAGAGGTTGCTGCCTGTTTTCTCCTCTGGGATCTTGATGTTTCCTGTCTTATGTTTAGGTATTTCACCCATTTTGAGTTTATTTTTGTGTCTGGTGTAAGGAAGTGGTCCAGGTTCATTCTTCTGCATGTCGCTGTCCAGTTTTCCCAGCACTGTTTGTCGAAGAGATTGTCCTTTTCTCATTGGCTATTCTTTCCTGTTTTGTCGAAGGTTAGTTGGCCATCCGTTTGTGGGTCCATTTCTGGGTTCTCTATTCTGTTCCATTGATCTGTGTCTGTTTTTGTGCCGGTACCATACTGTCTTGATGATGACAGCTTCGTAACACAGCTTCAAGTCTGGTTATAGTCAAAACTGACTGATGAATTATTTATGTTATTTTTTCTCTGTGATAAATCACTGCAGAGGCTGTTTTGTTGGCCTTTTCACAGAACCAACTCGTGGATTTTCTCTGTGTCTTGGCTTCCTGTTTCATTGTCTATTTCTGTTTCTGCTCTTATAATTATCATCTCTTTCCTTCTACTTTCTTTGGGTTTATTTTGTTTTCTGCTTCTTAAGTTTTGTGCTTACTTTATTAATGTTTAACCTGTCCCCCCTTATATAAAAAGCATCTAAAGCAATAATTTTCTCATGAAGGACTACTTTTCATATCCCACTTTCTTTCCCACTTTCCCACTTTATATCCCTTTTTCTTTCTTTTTCTTTCTTTCTTTCTTTCTTTCTTTCTTTCTTTCTTTCTTTCTTTTTTCTTTCTTTCTTTCTTTCTTTTTCCTTCTTTCTTTCTTTTTCCTTCTTTCCTTCTTTCTTTCTTCTTTCTTTTTTAGAGTAGGCTCCATGCCCAATGTAGGGCTTGAGCTCATGACCCTGAAATCAAGAATCGCATGCTCCTTCGACTGAGCCAGCCAGATGTCCCTCCCACAAGTTTTGATAGATACTGTTTTCATTGTCATTAAGTTGTAAAATGTATCTAAGTTTTTATTATGGTTTCTTCTTTGACTCATGAGTTATTTAAAAAACATGTTCTTAAATTTCAGAATCTATCACAATTTTAAATTCTAAATACTCGCATTGTGATCGGAACATAGTTTTTGTGACACTTTTCTCTGAAATTTGTGGATAGTTGCTTTTTGGCCTAGTATATGCTCTAATCTTATAAATGTTCCATGTGTGCTTGAAGAAAGTTTGTTTTCTTTCACTATTGGGTATAGAATTAATATATTGCTGCAAGCTTGTTACTTTTGTTGTTCAAATATCCTGTGTCTTTGCTGATCTTTTTTTTCCCTTTTCTGTCTGCTTGGATCGGTAGTCATAGATGAAGTCATGCTGAAAACACAGTTTTCATGACACGACTACCACCGGTGGCACCTTTGCCAATTTTTCCTTGTAGTTTTTACCAGTTTATATTCTCTATATTTTAAACGTGTTTCATTAGGTGCTTATATGTTTAGAATTGCGTTAGTACAGTTTTTGATTACCTAAATCTTATGTCATTACACAGTTATCCCTTTCTATTTCTGTGCTGCTCTTTATCTTAAGGCTTATTTTTTGTCTGATATTAACACAGTCAAATCAGCTTTCTTGTAGTGAGCACTTGCTTAGAATGTCATTTTGATCCTTTTATTTTCAACCTAAGTTCTTTTGCTTCACATGTACTCATATACATAGCCGGGTTTTTGAAAATTCTTAACTGGCAATCTCTGTTTTGTAACTGTCAATTTTGGTCACATGTATTTGTTGTGATTGTTTTTATATATATTTATTTTATTAAAAATATTTTTAAAGTTTATTTTTACTTATTTTGACAGAGAGAGAGAAAGAGAGAATAAGCGGGGGAGGGGCAGAGAAAGAGGGAGAGAGGGGGTCCCAAGCAGGCTCCACACTGTCAGGCTAGAGCTGGACATGGGGCTCGAACTCACAAACTGTGAGATCACGGCCTGAGCCGAAATCAAGAGTCGGTTGTTTAACCGACTGAGCTGGTCAGGCGTCCTGTAATTCCTAATATATTTAGACTTTGAGTCCGTTTTACTTTTTGATTTCTTCTTGTTCTATGTATTTTGTTTCTGATCTTTTTCTCTCTCGTGTTCCTGTTCTTGGATTAACTGAGTTCTTTCTGAAACTTTTTTTTTTTCCTATTCCACATTTTTCTTTTGAAAGATTTGGAATTATACTTTCTCTTTTTGTAGTGTTTTGTTTTTGTTTTGTTTTTTTAATTTGTCACGCATTCTAATTGAACAAGGTCCAGGGTTTAAGCAGTGTTGACACTCCTCTAGACAGCACAGGAGCTCTGAAAGCTTTGGCTCTTTGCGCTCTCCTTCTGACTTGCGCAGAGCTGTTGTCTCCGTTCTTGTTTCTGTCTTTTTAAGTGCGCGGATCAGGCATTGTCGTATGTTTGTTTGGGTTCACACACAGAGAAAGGAGAGCCGATGCGAGGATGTGTTTACCAAGTAGCTGCCACTTAGTACAACTGGGACAGCTCAGCCTTGGGGGACTGTCCTTCCAGAAGCCGTAGAAAGCGTGTCTCGGGGAAGTGGGCCTGCAGGAGTATCTTAAAGGTGTCTTCAATCACCCATAAACTCTCCCGGGGAGAGAAGAGAGGAATCTCCCTACCGACCCGTTTCCTTCTGTCGTGAACGTCGACTCCCCTGCCCTTCTGTGTTGTGCCGCGTGTCCCCCTCTGCCTGACCGCGGGCGTCAGCGGGGCAGGGCAGCCGCCGGGCGGGGCGGGCAGGGCGGCATGGGGCGGGGCCGTCGGCGCACCTGCTCGGCGTCTGTGCACAGGGGGCCCCAGCAGCGGTGGCTGGCGCCGAAATTCAGCGTTCTGGAGACAGGGGAGGCCGAGGGACCGAGCGCATGACGACCAGCAGGGAGGGAGAAGGGACGGCACGTTAGAGGCACAGGTGTGGGGGCGCGCTCGTCCTTGAAGGCGTCCTTGAAGACGTGCGGGAATAGTCCAAGTGCGGACTCCCTTTGTGGAACCCTCGTGCGCGCCGTTTTGCCGTCACGTCCTTTCTGTAAGCTCCGGTGGGACGCACGCGAGTGTGGACCCCTAGCGTCGGGATTAACTAGAAATGGAGGGACAGGCCGCCGGGCGGAAGGGAGGTGTGTGGGTGCGGAGGCTTTGGCTGTGGGGTTTGGGAGAGAGAGAAAACTAAGGCAAAGGAAGTCTTTGAAATGGCCCGTCTCCGCGTCCCTCCAGGAGTGTTACTAAATATGGCAGGTCATGTACGAGAGCCAGATCACAGTGTCCTGTTATCTTCTGATGGGCTCTCGAAGTTATTATTGGCAGAATTTTCCATTTGAGAGAAAGTTTGAAAGATACCTCTGGGCGCTGTTAAGCACTTCCTTCTTCAGACTCCCTGAAGTAGGCAGAATAAATAAAAATCACACAAAGATGTTTCAAACCAGATTGTGTCAGATCAAGCCTCCCATCAAGAACAATTAGAAAGGTGTGGGGCGCCTGGGTGGCTCAGTCAGTTAAGCGTCAGACTTCGGCTCAGGTCATGATCTCGCGGTTGGTGAGTTCGAGTTCCAGGTCAGGCTCTGTGCTGACAGCTCGGAGCCCGGAGCCTGCTTTGGATTCTGTGTCTCCCTCTCTCTCTGCCCGTCCCCTGCTCACACTCTGTCTCAAAAATAAATAAACGTTAAAAGAAAAAATTTTTTTAAAGAACAATTAGAAAGGCTGGGTAAGGTATTCCTAGAATGTCTGAGAGCACAGAAAACGGGTCAAGACACTGCAAGAGAGCCCCATGGGGTGAGGCCAGAACTTGGCCCCACTTGAGCTCTTTGCCGATTCTATTGTTTCTAATTTAAAAAAAATGTTTATTTATTTTGAGAGAGAGAGAGAGAGAGAGAGAGCAAGCGAGCACAAGTGGGGGAGGGGCAGAGAGACAGGGAGAGAGAGAATCCCAAGCAAGTTTGTGCTGTGAGCACAGAGCCCGATGCGGGGCTCGAACCCACGAACTGTGAGACCACGACCTGAGCCAAAATGGAGAGTCAGACGCTCAGCTGACTGAGCCCCCTCCCGCCCCCCCCCCGGGTGCCCCTCTTTACCAATTCTGGAGTTGAGTCTGATAGGACAAGGTGAGCAGAGCTTCTGGAAGTTTCCCAGGGAGATGATACTCGGAGTTGAGGGCTCATCAGTGAGGGGGGTCCTGGCAAACATCCCAGGCCTTCCCGTTGGGTCCCCGGGAGTAAGGATGAGCTGAAACAGGCTAGCGCTCCCAGAGGTTGAAATCCAGCTTGAATCAACTCAGTGGTGGGTTTATTCGGGTGGTTTGCCCTGTCCTAATCTGTCCTGTAAACAAGAACAAATCCTCTCTGGGTGAAGATAATATTATCCACTACTTCAAATTATCTCTATATCGTTTCCCACATTAGGTCTAGCACCTGATGACGAGGCATGTAAAACAGGGAAGCCTTTACCAAAACCTTGGCGAGAGGGATAACGGAAGAGGCCCCCAGGAGATACAGATATTGGAGTCATCATACCCAGACTTTAAGACAACTGTGATTCACGTGTTCTAGAAATTAAAGTGTAAGATGGACAATTTCAGGAGAGAATTGGAGACTATAGCAAAAGTACCAAAGGGAAACTCTAGAACTGAAAAATGCCATAACCGATACTAATAATAGACGGGTTTAACAGTTGATTAGCAAACACAAAACAAAAGAAGCAGATGTAATGATACTAATATTACATAAAGGAGATTTTAATGTTTTAATGTATTTGTTTTTTATATTCTGATGTTTGATATCAGGTATTTACTAATTTTATATTGCTATCTCTTCTTAGTGAACTGACTTCATTATCGTTATGAGATATTCTTCTTCATGTCCTTCTATCTTGCTACTGACTCTAAAATCTCAGTTCCATTGACTTTTGTAGATTCCTGTGCCAATACCACACTGTGTTTGCTTGTTTGTTTAAATTTTTTAATTTGAGGGGCGCTCGGGTGGCTCAGTTGGTTAAGCGTCTGACTTCGGCTCAGGTCATGATCTCACGGTTCGTGAGTTCGAGCCCCACGTCGGGCTCTGTGCTGACAGCTCAGAGCCTGGAACCTGCTTTGGATTCCCTCTTTCTCTGCTCCTTCCCTGCTCTCGCTCTGTCTCTGTCTCTCTCAAATATAAACATTACACAAAAATTTTTTTTATTTGAAAGAGAGAGAGAGAGCACACGCATGAGTGGGGAAGGGGCAGAGGGAGAGAGAGAAAGAGACAGAGAGAGAGAGAGAGAGAGAGAGAGAGAGAGAGAGAGAGAGAGAGAGAGAATCCCAAGCAGGCTCCAGGCCCCGTGCAGAACCCGACACGGGGCTGGATCTCATGGACGGTGAGATCATGACCTGAGCCACAATCCAGAGTTGGACACTCAACCGACTGAGCTGCGCAGGCGCCCCTGGACCACATTGTTTTTATTCCTATGCGTTTAACTTGTTCCTGCTCCCCTCCAGGGTAAACGTTCCCAACCAGTTTTTTATTATCCCTCAGAGGCGCTTACCGCAAATGGGGTCACGGTATAGACATCGTCTTACCACTTACCTTTCATTCCCTCAACATCCAGATTTCCATACAGCTCTACACCACCTTTAGAAATGCGCTTTTTAGGGGCGCCTGGGTGGCGCAGTCGGTTAAGCGTCCGACTTCAGCCAGGTCACGATCTCGCGGTCCGTGAGTTCGAGCCCCGCGTCAGGCTCTGGGCTGATGGATCAGAGCCTGGAGGCTGCTTCCGATTCTGTGTCTCCCTCTCTCTCTGCCCCTCCCCTGTTCATGCTCTGTCTCTCTCTGTCCCAAAAATAAATAAAAAACGTTGAAAAAAAAAATTAAAAAAAAAAAAAGAAATGTGCTTTTTGGGGCGCCTGGGTGGCTCAGTCGGTTGGGCGTCCGGCTTCGGCTCAGGTCACGATCTCGCGGTCCGTGAGTTCGAGCCCCGCGTCGGGCCCTGGGCTGATGGCTCAGAGCCTGGAGCCTGCTTCCGGTTCTGTGTCTCCCTCTCTCTCTGCCCCTCCCCCGTTCATGCTCTGTCTCTCTCTGTCTCAAAAATAAATAAAAAACATTAAAAAAATTTTAAAAAAATAAAAAAAAGAAACGCGCTTTTTGTTGTTCATGAAAATAATGCTCTTACCTGAAAATTCGACAAACACAAACAACAAACCCTTAATTTGCTTCTACCGGAGAGGCCGTCTGTTTCAGCGTGTCCCAGGGGCCTCCGGGCCTCCTCCTGCAGCAGACCCTCCCAAAACGAGACCCCCTCATCTGGTGAGGTCAGCCTGGCCGCCACCCTCTGCAGGCTGGTCCTGGCTGGAGTCTCCCCGCACTTTGCAGGGGGCTCGGGGGTCGGTCGGTGGGTGCTTTGAGGGCTGTGGGGAGGGCAGGGAGGGACGCGGCGAGCCCGGACAGCCCTGGAGGCGCTCGCTGGGGGAGAAGCCGCACCGTTCGCCTGGTCCTGCGGGCTCCTGACCTTGATAGGAATTGAACAAAAACAGCAAGGTTGGAAGTGGAAGAAAGGCTGACCTTGAGGTAAAGCTCTCTTTGAAGTAGTTTCTAAAAGGTCCTTTAAAGTTAAACAGAACATTTAATGAAAACATTTCCAGGCCAAGGTAAGCGCGCTCTGTAGTTTGATGCGAGGATTCTTGATGAACAGAAGGTTATGTTTCCAGAAGTTTCCAGAACAATTTACTCAATTGTCTCAAAAACTAAAGGCCACCTCTGAGGTCTAACCAGTCAACCAACCAACCAACCAACCAACCTACCATGTCCCCTCACTTTTTTTTTTTTTAAAGCAGAGAAAATGTCTTTTAAAATGTAAGCCCTGGGGTGCCTGGGTGGCTCAGTCAGATTCTTGATTTTGGCTCAGGTCGTGACCTCACGGTTCGTGGGGTGGAGCCCTGAGTCAGGTTTTGTGCTGGGCTCTCTCTCTCTCTCTCTCTCTGTCCTCCCTGCCCCCCTCCCACACTCATTCACTCTCTCTCTATAAAATAAAAATTAAAAAAATAAAATGTAAGCCCTAAGTCTACATTTAGGGTCACTCTTTAACTTGTTAGGGGGAGAAATTCAAAAAGAGGAGACTAATCTATAAGCAGAATAGTCTTGTGTGTAAAAAAAAAAGTCACTCTTCAGAAAAAATAAAAGCCTCAAACAGGAGACATAATGATAGAGATTTGGGGTGAACTCACTCCACCAGAATGATCCCTATCTGTCATTGAGAGGGTTCCCTCCCGCTCTCCTGTCTCAGCCAGTGTAGACTAAGGCCACTTCTTATTGTGTTCCTTGTATCCGATTTCTTTTAATGTCCCAATGGTTAAAAAACACAATTCTTCTTAGAGAATCTTCAGGAGTTTTGGATGAAGATTTAAGCTAATTTGGCTGCTGGCACCAGATATTCTCCCGTGCATTTTATTCCAGGAAGAGCCATTTGGTCGGCATCTACTGGAAGTAATGTAGTTACTGCGGGGAAGAACCCATCTTATGTCTGATGACATCTTTAATAAAAATAAAACACACCCTGTGTCGCTGTTTCCCCAGCCTGAGAATGAAGGACGCTAGGCAGCGGCAATGTGACCTGTTCGTGGCTCCCCCAGCCGAGGCAGGAGCCCCCCGACTGAGCAGTCGTTTGTGTGGCTCTCGGGAGGCTGGCTGGAGGTCCCCGCTCAGGGCGCGACCGGCCAACGATGCCGGGCGGGTGAGGAAAGCCACTCGCCCCCACCTCTCTGGCCAGTCAGCTCTCCTGCGATTGCCCTGTAATAAGTGGGCTAACGCTTCGCTGGGCCGGCGCAAAATGTGCAGCTGTGTCTGCCTTTGGTTTACTTCCCGTTCTCTGCCACCGCTGCACGCACACGTCCCCCCCGTCTGCTGGCCTCTCTCCCACCCGCCATCTCGCTGGTTATTTCAGGCCCCCGCGTCTCTCCCGAACCCCTGCGGCCCGTCTGCAGTCTTCCCACCGTGCGGCCGTTCAAGTTCCCGGGCGCGGTACCCGCGGACCCGAGCTGGTGGTTGGGCATCACCCTTGGGAGGGAGCCCGGGCCTCGGAGCCAGGCCGCCCCCCGCCCCGCCGCCCCGCCCGCCTGCCCCGACAGCGGGCGTTTGTCGTTCCTTTCTTCCTCCCTCCCTCTGTCACCTGATGAGCTCCTGCTGAATGTCCACCACCAACTGGACTCTGATCCCCTCTGGGAAGCTGTCCTCCGTCTGCCAAGGCTCAATGAGCTGTCCTTCCTAAGGGCCGCAAGCTTGAGTTTCCTCCTCTGCCAGTGGGGATAATAACCCCTTTACCGTCTGGATTCGGTGTCTGTCTGGTGGTCGGTAAGGTTTCCATATATCCTGGTTTATGACTGTTGTCCCAGGTCGTGTCTGGTGAGGGGTCAGCAAGGATGGAGACCAGCTACAGGCCACAGTTTAACAGGATTGAGAGCCAAGACTGCATAAACGTGACCTGAACTCCAAGAAAGTCGTGCCCAGGAGGATGAGATGGCGAACGGCACTGTTTGTTTCAGGAGCTTCTAGGAAGTTCAACGACCTCAATCTAGACAGCCGGCCCTCGTGGGGGTAAGAGCCCCTTTCCCAGGGCTGCAGTTCACTCAACTGGCTCATCTGGTGCCTGTTTAGTTCTTGAGGCCCCGTCCAAAACCCCAGCCTCCCTCTGTTCACCGACTCTGAACTGTCACGATTTTGGTCCAGCCCAATCATTCTGCTGGAAATGAGATCTTCAAACCTTCCGAATGTGCACCCACGACCGCCCTCTTCTGAGACACTCCCAAGGAGGTGGCCCACCTTCCCTCATTAAGCAACGAACTTAACCCTGCTCCTTAACAGGTCGTTTTGATGATCTCTTTGAGGAATCGGCCGTCAGCACCCCTATTACTCTGAAAAGAATCCCAGTGTGGATGATAAGTTAAATGATTCCTATTATGAATTGTGTTGCCCTGTTAATATGTAACATTGACTGTCCTCAATCCTTCTGATAACCTCACGAAGTAGGTCAGTGAGTTAGCCTTGAACAGACATAACAATGAAGGCACAGATCAGTCATCTATCCAAGGTCCCACAGCTACTGTAACACACGGGATTACAACCCAAGGCACAGGACTCCAGAACTGACATTCTTTCTTAAAACGTTAGTTTTCCTTTTACAGAAAAGTTACAATATAGCACAAGCACTCCCGCCCTTCCCAGACGTTGGGGAATGAGTCGTCAGTGGGATGTCCTGTGACCTCCCAAACTTTAGCATTTGTCCTACGCACAAGGACCTTCTGCACGACAGCCACACAGCTGTCAAGATCAGGAGGGTGCCACCAGCACCGTCTCCCCTCAGATCGCGTGAGGTTTGCCAGCGGCCTCGGTGAAGATCAGTATTGCAGAAGATTCTGGGTCGGAACTGCCCCTTGCATTCAGTCCTTCCATCTCCTGACTTTCCTTCCGTCTGAAACACTTCTTCAGGGGCGCTTGGGTGGCTCGGTTGGTTGAGCACCCAGCATCGGCTCAGGTCACGATCTCGATGTTCGTGGGTTCGAGCCCCGCTCGGGCTCTGTGCCGACATCTCGGAGCCTGGAGCCTGCTTCGGATTCTGTGTTTCCCTCTTTGCCCCTCCCCTGTTCGTGTGGCTTCTTTCTCTCAAAAATAAATAAAACATTAAAAACATTTTTTTAAGTAAGCATTAAAAAAAGTTAAAAAGACATGGAAATACTTCAGGCTTTCCTTGACTGTCCTGACCTCGACGCGGGTGAAGATTACTGGTTACTCTGTGAAACGCACACTTTGAGTTTGCTGTTTCCTCAGGGTCGGGTTCAGGTTCCGCGTGGTGGACGTGGCGCCGGGCACCCGGGGCACCCCGTCAACCGGGACACGATGCTGGTTTGCCCCGTGATGGTGGCACAGGCTTCCGTCACTTGATCGACGTGCTGTCTGCCAGGCGTTTTCACTATGAAGTTATACTTTTCCTGTTTGTAGTATTTTGGGGGGCAGTGTTTTCTTTTATTTCGGATTACTGCTGTTTTTCTGACTTTCTTCTTACCCTGCCCCGAGCTTTATTGAGGCATGACTGACAAATAAAAACCGTATGAATCTCAGGTGTACAATGCGATCTACTTTGATACAGGAATACGTCGTGAAACGGTGACCACAGCCTTCATCTCACGCAGTCACCGTTGTGTGTGTGTGCGTGTGACAGTTCAGAGCTACTCTCTCAATGCACAGAACTGTCGAGTCACTCTATGACACGCCTGAAACACACAACACTGTGCCGTAATTCTACTGGAAGTCGAACAAGTGAAAGAAAAACCCCGAGCCGCTCTCGCGTTTCAAGCACGCACAGTACGAAGTACGGTTCCTGGTGCACGTCTGTCTCCGGCCCCCATCCCGCCCGCAGAACCGAGGCTCCAGCGCTCTGACCAACATCTCGTCTCCCCTCCGTCCCTGCCCCGGTGACCACCGGTCGGCTCTCCGCTTCTGCGGGTTCTGTTGCAGGCCCCACGTCTACTGAGAGCGCGCACTATTTGACCTTCTCCGTCCGGCTTATTACGCTTGTGTGATGTCCCCTGGGCCCACCCGCGTTGGCACAAACGACTGACTTGGAGGCTGAACGGCAGCCCCTGCACGTGTAGACGCCACGTCGTCCTTACCCGCTCGTCCGTCAGGGACGCTCTCTTGGCCGTCGTCGCAAGTAAAGCTGCAGTGAGCACGGGGTGCGCGGATCTCTCTGAGGCACAGATTGTCTCCTTTGGCCGCGTGCTCAGAAGCGGGGTTGCTAAATCCTGTGGTATTTCTAGTTTTAAATTTTTGGAGGAGCCTCCGCACTGTTCTCTGTACTATAGCAACGTACGTTCTGTGGGGCGGATATTTATGTAGTTGCTTATTTATTTATTTAGAGACAGAGAGTGGGGGAGGGGCGGAGAGAGGGGGAGGGAGAATCCCAAGCAGGCCCGGCACTGTCGGCGCAGACCCGACGCGGGGCTCGACCCCACACACTTTGAGGTCGTGACCTGAGCTGAAATCAAGAGTCGGAGGCACAACGGACGGAGCCCCATCCGCTACTCATCTCGATGCCCTGATTTCTCTAGATTTGGCCCCGGGAGCGTTCAAGATGCCTTCCAAATACCGTTGACACGCTCCGCTCCGTCATTCTTTCCAGCAACTTCTTGTTTTGGTGGGTGGATAAGTATCTTTTACTTACCTGAAAGCGTGGATTAGGTATGTATAGAATTTCAGTCAGTTGCATCTGCTCGGAGGGTGGTATTTTGTGTTCAAATGAAACATCCTCCCAGCATTTGAGCAGAAAGAAACGAGAGCACCAGCTCGTCGGTGGGAAGGCTCGCAGGGCACCTGGGGCGTCGGGAGAGACAGCAGGTTCCTTGGTCTCTCCGTTAGGAGACTGGAAACTGAGGCTTTGAGTAGCAGCTTTTGTCCCTCTTAATTTTTAGTTTCTTTTTAAAAGTCGCTGTATCTGTTGTTCTGCGGAGCTCCCTCGGTGCTTCTGCCCCTAGGGGACAGGCTGTGTACTGAGGCCGCTTCCCCGGGCCGGACGGTGAATCCGCCCTCCCCTGGGCTCCTGCACCGGCGCCGAAGTGACCGCTGACGGGCTCATGGCGGCCGCCAGCCGTTTGCGAGGGCAGGGGCTTCGACGTCTGCCCCTCGAACCCTCCCGGACCCGGTCTGGGGCCTGGGGCGCCGGGAGGCCCGCGGCGCCCACGATGGCCAGGTGGTCATGGCTCCGTCTCGCTTCCCCCACAGGATGGCAGAATCTAGTCAAGGCCTCGCCCCACCAGTGGCCTGGCTGTTCCCGAATTTGAAAATACCTGGTTTGTGCCTGAAATGATTACAGCCCTCAAGTACCACCCCCCACCCCCAGGATACCCCCCCATAGTCAAGTACTTCCCCGTGAGGAAACCCCCCCCCGTACTCAAGTCCCCCCCCAGGAGACCCCCATACTCGAGTACTTCTCGTGAGGAGACCCCCTCCATAGTCAGATACCCCCCCATGAGGAGGCCCTCATATTCAAGTACTTCCCCATGAGGAACCCCCCCACCCCCGCACTCAAGTCCCCCCCCAGGAGACCCCCATACTCGAGTACCTCTCGTGAGGAGACCCCCCCATAGTCAAATACCCCCCATGAGACCCTCATATTCAAGTACTTCCCCGTGAGGACCCCCCCCGCACTCAAGTCCCCCCCAGGAGACCCCCATACTCGAGTACCTCTCGTGAGGAGACCCCCCCCACGGTCAAATACCCCCCCATGAGGAGACCGTCATATTCAAGTACTTCCCCGTGAGGACCCCCCCCCCCCCGCACTCAAGTCCCCCCCAGGAGACCCCCATACTCGAGTACCTCTCGTGAGGAGACCCCCCCCATAGTCAGATACCCCCCCCATGAGGAGACCGTCATATTCAAGTACTTCCCCGTGAGGACCCCCCCCCCCCCCGCACTCAAGTCCCCCCCAGGAGACCCCCATACTCGAGTACCTCCCGTGAGGAGACCCCCCCATAGTCAAATACCCCCCATGAGACCTTCATATTCAAGTACTTCCCCGTGAAGACCCCCCCCGCACTCAAGTCCCCCCCCAGAAGACCCCCATACTCGAGTACCTCTCGTGAGGAGACCCCCCCATAGTCAGATACCCCCCCCATGAGGAGACCGTCATATTCAAGTACTTCCCTGTGAGGACCCCCCCCCCCCGCACTCAAGTCCCCCCCCCAGAAGACCCCCATACTCGAGTACCTCTGGTGAGGAGACCCCCCCATAGTCAAATGCCCCCCCATGAGGAGACCCCCATAGTCAAGTATCCCCGTGAGGAACCCTGCATACTCAGTGCCCCGCCCCCCAGACTCCCCCCCATAAAGTAACGCCCTCTGTCGTCCGTCCACGCTTCCTCCACGTGCTTCCAGGACGCCGGCCTCTTTCCGGTGAAGTACAAGCCGGTCGTGGGCGGTGGCGCCCACTCCCGAGCGAGCGACCGTCGGGGGCTGGAGTTCGCGGCGAAAACCGAGCGGGCGGGTTGAAATCCCGGCTGGTTTCGCGCCCAAGGCGTTCGTGCGAAGGGCTGTTATTTCAGGACGAGGGAGGGAACCGCAACCATTGGGCTCCTGCTGTATGCCGGCTGCTCCAAGCCAGGGGCTCCCACGTGCGAGTGGGCGGAGCCGCAGGCCCGTCCCGTCCCGTCCCCGGGGCTTCGGACTTCGGACTCGGTAGGTCCGGGACGGGGCCTGAGGATTTGCGCGGCGACAAGTTCCCGGGGCCGCGGCAGCCGGCCGCCCTCGCACGTCGCGCGGGAAGGAGCGGGGGCTCGGGGGCCTGGGTGGCCCGCGACGCGCCCCGGTAACGGGAGGGCTGGCGCGGACGGCCCCGGGCCGTGGGGCCGCAAACGCTGCGGCCGTTCTGAGCGACAGAGGCGACGAACCTGTGCTGGGGGCGTGTCTGAACCGTGTGCCCCCCAAACAGGAGACGGCGCCCGGTTCCCGTGCGACGCTCGTCACGCCTAAGAGCCCGAAACCAGCGGTCCGTTTCGCGGCTCCTCCGGTGCGCGAGCAGCGGGGTCGCGCGGAAGCGGCCGGGCAGGTGCACCTGAGCGTGAAGGGACGCGACGCCTTGCGCCGCCCGCTGAAGATTAAAACGTCTTTGGAAATGAAATATCGATGTTACGGGTGTTTTAATCACCACACCCCACCTCTGAAACTAGAACAGGACGTGAAAATAAGGCAGAAGTAAGCAATTATAAAATGCATTAACCTGTCGTGGACAGAGAAGACACAGTCTATGGAAATAAACGAGAAAATAAAAGCTGGTGGGCTCCCGCGAGCAGTGAATCCGCAGATGAACGCCGGCTCCAGGCTCCACAGTCGAGTCCCTGGTGAATGAGAACCCGTTCTGCGTTTATGACTCAGGCACAACTTGCCTCCCACCCCCCAGCTCCCCATTGCATACAACGAATTACACCCGATGTGAGGCAGGGTGGGTTTTATTCTGAGTATCGGGAAAGGGCTGGGACGTGGAGGGGGAGTTGGAGGGAGGCGACCTTGGCTGCAGCCGAGGTTTCCAGTCTGACGGAGGAGATCGGCCCCCTCCCTTTGGCCGGGCTGCTGCTCGGCTCCCGTTTCTCGTCTGCGGTCAGGCGCCACCCGTGTTGTCCAAATCAGACAGGCTTGCTCACCCTGGGCTTTAAGGTGCAGTCGGAGAGAGGGCGCCCCGGGGGGCTCCGTCCGTTAGGCGTCTGACTTCTGCTGGAGTCACGACCTCAGGTTCGTGAGTTCGAGTCCCACAACGGGTGAGCCGGAGCCCCCCCATCATGTGAGCCCCGCTTCTCTCCCTCTCCCCCTCCCTCTGCGCCTCCCTCACTTGCGCCCTCTCTCTCAAGAAATAAAATAAAATGCCTTCGAAGAGGCCTTATTAATAGTTCATGGCGGGCAGAGGGGGGCCAGGGGGGTCTCTTACATTCGGAGGACACTGCCCTGCTGCCCACTTCTGGTCCCAGGTGAGTCTCGGCTGCCACCTGGGACCTGGGTCATTATAACCTGTTTGTTCTGAACTTCGGAGCCTGCCCCAGACCCGAGGGGTTCTGAGTGCTTCCTCTTCCCCCCTTTCTTAAAAAGTTACAACCAAGCACTCGGAAACGAGTGCCTCTGTCTGGGGACAGAGTGGCCCCCTGAGCAGCACAGTCACCTGGGCAGGCATCACCCACTGCCTGCCCCCCTCCCCCAGCCTGTCCTGCCCCCCCCCCCCAGCTCACCAGGACGGCCTCAGGTCACGGGCTGACCCTTCCACACGGCGCCTGCCAGGGCCCGTGAGCTCACTGGGCAACATGGAGACTTTGGAGGAACAGAATGCTGGAAAGGAAGATCGCAAACTGAAAAGCTTATACGAGACAAAGTGAAAGGGACACGTGAGAATATTCCTGGGTCTGGAGGTTGGGAGCCGTGACTTTCATCAGCTGTGGCAGCAGGGTGTGGTCTCGACTCCCGGTCCTTCTCCCTACCAGCTGAGCTCTCCCGTGGCCTGAGCCCCCGCTCAGGGCTCACCTGTGCTGCAGGGCTAGGGCCGGGGTCCCGGGCTCGTCCGCCTTCCAACAAACCCGAGCAACCGTATCCCCCAAGCCTTCCCAGAGGTGGACCCCACGATGGGTGCATCACGGGTGTTTGCATTTCTGCTCATCAGAAGACATCGGCAGATAAGAATTTCTGATTTCCACCCCGTTTCTCAAGGAGGTCAAGCTGCGTAAAAACAACATCAGTAGCAAAACTTTGTTGGTCGATTTACATACTGTTCTCATAGATGATTTGGAAGAGGCTTGCTGTATTAAAATGCACATAATCACAACGAGATACCGCCTCACGCCTGCCGGAATGGCTGTTATCACAAAGACGAGAAGTGACAAGTGTTGGCGGGAACGGGAGTTGGTGCAGCCCCTGTGGAGAACAGCGTGTAGAATTACCTTGTGACCCAGTCATTCCGCTTCTGGGTATTTACCCAAAGGAGATGAAGTGTTACCTTGAAGAGACGTCTGCGCCCCATGCTCCCGCGGCATTGTTTAGAATCGCCAAGACGTAGACGCAACCTGAGTGTCCGCCGATGGATGACTGGATGAAGAGAATTCTAGAGACGCGGTGGAATTTTGTTCAGACGTAAAAAAGAAGGAAGTCCTACCGTTCGCGACAACGTGGAAGGACGCAGGGGGCATCGCGCTTAGGGAACGAAGCAGGAGAGGGACCAATATGGTGGGATCTCACGTCTCCGTGGAGTGTAAACACGGGACCAACCCGCCGACCACCAAGCTCATGGGCACGGGCAACAGGCGGGGGGCAGCAGCCCGGGGGTGTGGGGCACGGGCGAGGTGGGAGAGAGACGCAAGGAATACGAAATAAACACGCCCCGAGGACGTGGCGCTCGGCGCAGTGGCCACGGCCGGCAACAGCGCCTGGCGCGTGTCAAGTTTGCCGAGAGTGGGTCCTGGAAGTTCTCGTCACAAGAGACAAAGTTGTAACTGTGCGCGGTGGGGGTGTTGGGGAGACCGGTGTCTATTTGACGCTGTGTACAAATGGCCAACTGCTATGTTGAACACCTCAGACTAATACGTTGTATGTCAATTATACCTTAACAAAAACTGATGTAAGAACACACACACAGGGGCGCCCGGGCGGTTCAGTCGGTTGAGCAGCCAAGCCTTGACTTTGGCTCAGGTCACGACCTCACGAACCGTGTCCGGCTCCGCGCCGGGCCTGGGGCCCGCTTGTGACTCTCTCTGCCCCTCTCCCGCTCCCGCTCTCTCTTTCTCTCTCTCTCAAAACAAATAACTTAAAAAAAATACCCGTAGAATATATAAAACACAGATAGGAAACCAAATGATTCGGGAACCGCAGCCACCCTGCGCCTCCGTCATCCCTAAGAGCGGGTGACGGTATCCTGGTCACGGGACTCCAGTGACCCGGAGGAGGTCACGTTCAGGAAGCTCTTCTCCGGAGGGCGGTTCGCGGCAGGACCCCAGCATCGGGGGCAGCTCAGGGACCGCCACCTCCCAGCCGCTCCTCTCCCACCCTCGTTTCCTTCTTTCCTTTACCGACGTCATGCTTCAGCCAATATTTGTTGAGGGCCTGCCGCGTGGCGTTTATTGCACTAGGTGCTGGGATACGGAGACGCCCCAAACACGGACTCCACTTGCTGGCATCTGGCACCCAGCGTCAGGCGGCCACCCAAGGCCGCCTCATTGTGACCCGTCCGCCACAAAAATAAAGCGCAGCGTGGTTTACGGGAACAGACGCGGGCGCTGAGGGCAGGCAGACCCGGGTGCCGAGCCCGCTTGCTTTATCTGTCGGGGCCTCAGGTCCCTCGCCGCGAACTGTGATCGGTAGTAACTGCCTTTCAGGGCGATTGTGAAAATGACCTGAAACGGGTGCCAGGGAGACACGACAGCGGTTAACGTCACTGAGCACTTGCTCTGTGCCGGGCACATTTGCCCCGCTGACTCACGACAACCCTACGAGGCAGGTGCCGGTTTTCTAGAGGCCCAGAGGCGCCGAGCCGCCCGCACCGGGTCAGCCAGCCGGTCTGCGGCACAGCCCGGCTTCAAACCGCGGATTTGGCCCCGGCGCCCGTGGTCTCTGGGGCTGCCCCCCACGGCTTCTCAGCCCTGGCCGCGCACCAGGATCCTCCGTGGGGCTTTGGAAATGGTGAGCGCTTTGCTGTCACCCTGGCAGATTCTGACCCGGTAGGTCTGGGATGAGGTCCGGGAACGTGTAGTTTGGGGGAGCTCCCCGGGGGATCCCGACGTGCCGAGAACCGGTGGGCGTTGAAGTAAATGATGGTTGTTATCAGCAGAGGGAGGGCGACGCGGAGGGCTTTGCACAAGTGGGTCTTGAGGGATGCGGCAGAATTTTCTTGGCAGAATATAGGTAAGGGCTCTCCAGGCAGAGGGAACGTGCAAACCCCTGGGACTGCAAGTACGTGAGACTGTGGCCCCAGTTGTGTGTGTGTGTGTGAGCCAGAGAGCCGCAGAGGCGGAGGGATGAGGAAAGGGGGGCAGGATGTGGGGAGGCTGACAAGTGGGCTGGGGTCCCCCTGGGACAGAATTAGGAATCACGGGGAAGCACGTGGACTTCATCCCGGAGAGCACGTGAGGAGCTGTCCTGTGGGCGCGACGGCATCTGATCTGTAGATGGTCTTTATTTGGAAGCCTGTCTTTGATTCCAAGAATTGTGGCATATTGAGGGAAAAGGAAGAGAGCAATTTACAATTAATTTAGCCAGAAGCATCAGAGCACTTTCGGTGGTGAAGAGAGGAGATTGCTGAAAATTGAATGCGCCGTGAAGTGGCTATTACTTCACTGGCTTCAGTTCGGAAGAAAAGGGAGGAAGAAAGGGTATTTCCCCAGCACGGGGTACGGAGGCATGACGGGGGGAGGGGACACCGGTCTCCGGGCCGGGCCTCCCCCTGTGGATGGTGGCAAGAAGGCCCTAAGTCGCTGCCTAGCACTCCATGTGCTACTGCGCACCATCGATCTGCTTCTGGTCTCGTTTGGGTCACTTCCGGCGTTTTGTTTGTTTGCTTTACAAATGATACTAGGTCACTGGATATGCACACACTCAGCTTCACTAATGCCAGATCGGGTCCCGAGTAGCTGTGCCCGCTGCATCCCCACTGGCCGTACTCCTAGCGCTGGGCGTCCTCTGATTTTCAGATCTTCTCTGTCCCTCTCGTGGCTGCGAAATAGCAGGTCGTCATTTCCGGTGGCATCTCCTCGATCGCTAGTGAAGTGGACCACCCTGTCGTGTTTCTGGCCATTCGTGACTCCTTCTCGGCGAAATTCCTGTTCCTTCTTGCGCCTGTTTTTCCCAGGTTGGCTTCCTGGATTTTGTAAGTTGTACAAGTTGTACACAGCTCCCAGTCTGTGGTTCACCCTCTCACTTAACAGCAAGGGAACAGAAGGTTTTAATCCTGCGATATTCAGATTTGTCCATTATCCCCCTGTGGCCTGAGCTCTTGGAGTTTTGCGTCAGAAAAGATTTCCATTGTCTTCCGAAAGTGTCACAGGTTTTCTTTACGTTTGTGTTTTTAACCCAACCAGAAGTAATGTTTGTGTAGAGATGTAAATAATCATTGTTTCAGTGCTGTTGACTGAAAAGTCCACTTCTCCCCCAACTGATTTGCAAGGCCCGTCCTCGAATAAATCAAGTTTCTGTAAATGGACGAGTCTGTCAGCTGTCTGCTGTTTTCCACTGTTCAGTCTGCGAACCTTCCCCTGTTCAAAGACCACATCTCCTTGATTACTAGAGCTTTCTGACGAGCCTTCCTGATGCGCGGTGAGTCCTCCTACCTTGTTCTCCTTCAGAAATGTCGGGCTTTTTTTTTCTTTTTGTATCAGTTTTACAATCGGCCTGTCAGCGTTCACACGTGTCATGGATTTCGACTGGCATTACATTAAGTTTATAGATTAATTTTGGGGAAAGTAAGCATCTATACAAATCTGAACACGGATATTTTCCTGTTTTTTTCAGCTTTCTCTATTGTCCTTTAATAATGTTCCATAATCTTCCCTGTGAAACTCCAGTACGTCTTTTGTTAGTTTATTGCTACATTTTTAAGATTTTTGGTTCCATTTTTAGATTTTTGGTTTCACTTCCTAGCTTCTTATTAATAGGGTATAGAAATGTAATTAATTTTTATCTGTTGAATTCGTATCTAGCAACTATACAAACTCTGTTTATAGAAATATTATAAACATTATTTTATTGTGGTATTATATAATATAATAATAATATATTATTATTATTATTATTAATTCTAATGATTTTTCTCTACACGCTTTTGGGTAGACAGATGATTTTCTTCCTTTCTGATCCTTTCCCATGATTGTTCTAGCCATATTGCGATGCCGGGGCCCTCCTGCAGAAGTGGCAAGAGCAGGTGTCTTGATTTCATGGTGTCATGACGTATGATGTGTGTTGTAGGAAGATAACCTTTTGTAGATATCATTCATTGGGTTAAGAAAGCTGTCTTTTGTATTAATTTTCTGCTGCTGCGTAACAAGTTACCATATGTCAATGGTGCCCAACACACCTCTGTTAGCTCTGTTTGCATGGGTCAGCCTAGCTGCGGGGTTTGCTCCGAGCCCTACGGGAATGCAACCAGTGTACTGGCCAGGCTCCCGTCCCACCTGGAGCCTCGACGAGTCTTTTCCCCAAGCCCAATGAGGTGGTCGACAGAATTCATCCCCCCCCCCCCCAGCTGTCTGGCTGAGGGCCCTAGCTTCCTACCGGCCGTGGGCGGCCCTGTGGCTTCCTGCCATGCAACCCTCTCCGTGGGCGGCTCACAGCATGTCTGCTTACGTGAATCTCTTGTGTCTGCTAAGGTGGAGTCCTTCTAATCACAGGATTGACAGCCCCTCACCTTTGCCATATTCCTGCCCACACTCAACAGGAGTGGTTATTCTAGGGCGTGAGCCACTGGGTGATTGTACCACACGTTGGGTGCCCAGTTTGCTCAGTGTTTTTTTAATTAACCAATATTGAACTTGATTCATCTTTAAAAACCTATGATTACTAAATGATTTTTCTCTCTTGATGTGTTAATACGGTGAATTTTATTACTTTTCTAATATTAAGCAGTCATATTTGGGAGCTAAACCTACACCCAGCACGAGGCTTGACTCGCAACCCCGAGGTCAAGAGTCGCGTGCTCTTCCGGCTGAACCAGTCAGGCACCCTGAACTTTATTTCAATATAAACTCTATTTCTATTTCTTTTTTTTAATGTTTATTTATTTTTGAGAGAGAGAGAGAGAGAGAGAGAGAGAGCAGGGAAGGGTCAGAGAGAGGGAGACAGGTTCTCGCTGATAGCAGAGAGCCCAGAGATCACCAACCACGAGATCACGACCTGAGCTGAAGTCGGATGCGTAACCGACGGAGTCACCCGGGTGCCCCTCTATTTCTATTTCTCTTACTTTGTTATTTTTCTTACCAAATCCTAAAGTTACCAATATTTACCTTCCTTTCAAATAATACCAAGATGACTCTTACTGCGCTCATCACTGCGGTTATAACATGACACACGACACGACGTGATATGGAGTGACACGACACGACACGGACGACATGATGTGATGTGACCCGACAGGACACAGGACACAAAATGACAGGGCATGGCATGACGTGATATCACACTCCATGACATCATATGACATGGCATGATGTGACGGGTTGTTGGCTGCTTTGGTCTCTTCTTGTAGAACCCGGCTGCTTCATTTAACACGCTCCTCCGTGGCTCCCCCTCCTCCCCCCCTTCCGCCTTGCCGGAAGAGGTGCACCCCAGAGTCCATTCTGACACCCTCACTTTCCTTGTTGTCTGATTTGATTTTTGTGTTTTAAACTTTTATTCCTCTTTCTTTCCTTCTTTCTTTCTTTCTTCTAGAGACAGAGACGGCATGAGTGGGGGAGAGGGCAGAGGGGCAGAAGGAGAGAGAGAATTAAGGCAGGCTCCATGCTGAGCGCAGAGCCTGATGTGGGGCTCAATCCCATGACTCTGAGATCGTGATCCGAGCCGAGTGGGACGCTCAACCGACTGAACCACCAGGTGCCCACGTTTTCCTTTGATTCTCATTCTGGTTACTCCTCTGGGAAATCAGACAAGTGCACAGAAGTTTGGTTCTTCTCCACCAGGACTCTTTATGTTGGATGTGGCCAAAAATCCACCTCTAAATGGCTTTGCTATAAAGCAAAGTTACTGGCTCAGGTGACTGGAAGATTCCGTCGGTGGCTCCGAGGATGTCACCAAGGTCCCCGTTGCTCTCCACCTCTGCTTTCTGTGTGGTTTTAGCTCACCCTCATGCCCCACACATTGGCCCCCTGTCAACCCCACCTCCCGCCTCGTGACACAAATGGTTGTATCAGTTCCTGGGGAAGACCGTCTTCTCTGGAAGCCCGGCTCTGGGACCCATTTGCCCACGTTGGCCTGATTTGAGCCAGCTGCCCATCCCTGAACGAGGGCGGTAAGATGGTTGGCTGGAGCCTGCCCAAGCCCACCAGGTCTGGAAGTAGGATTCATCCCGCCCAAATGCATAGTGGAGGTGGGGGAGGGTGAGTTCACCCCAAACCCGTGGCTATTGGCTGGAGCACCGGGGGAGTGGGTGCTCCACTCCCACCAGAGGCAATGAACGAGCATGTCCCTCACCGTGCTCCTGGAGAGAGGACTGAGGCTGTCAGCACCCCTTCCTGACGTTCAGACAACGCCAGAGGGTTATTTGCTCATTGGACCCGAACCCAAACCGAATAGGTCCTGTGGTCCCAAATTTGAGACTCAAGTAAACGTTGCATTGCCATTCTCAGAAAAAATTCCCTAAGACATCCGAAGTAGAACTACGTTTAGGACTTCTGAATTCTGAAACTCCGCAGAATTATGTATCCACCTTCTCCTTCCAAGAGGTCAGGAGGTAGAAGGTGGGGAGGGTGTTTGAAGAAAGGACAGAAGTCCTGGTGTTTTCCCCCGATGAGTGACGGCGCGTGGGTGCCCCTGCCGTTGACGTTCTCTCGCAAGGAACACCTGATTGTTGCCAAGCGATACCCAGTGTTGGAGAGTCGGAGGCAGGACAGGTTTGGAAAGAAGCCTCTCCCGAGAGGACACTGCCCGTAGGCAGAGGCAACGCCGTGTCCTCGTCTCCCACTTCCGTTTTCCAGGGGACAGGACTGCATTTCCAGAGAGGCTATTGGGTGTGACTCATCCCTGGGAAAAATGAAGTGTAAATTTCAAATTCATGCTGCCGAAATGAGATTAAGCTAGCCCTGGCCGATCTTCGTGGACTCTGTGCAGCAGTGACTGAAACAAGGGTCAGTGGCCCGGACCACCGTGAGCGTAATCCACCGTAATGCTGGGCGTAGAGTCGCATTATTTTAATCTCGTTTAATGTCTCCTAACCAGTGGGGGCCCTTGGAGATTTGCAAGTGTTAGCTCTAAATTCTTTACACGAAAGGCAGGTGAATTTGAAAGTGATCGTTGCCCCTGGAATATGGATACCCTTGTTTGCAGGGGGTCGGTAATGCGGGCGCTGGGCGTCCTGTGTGGTGTGAACACGTGCTCGGGGGGAGCAGGGCCCCCTGGGTTCACGTGGCATTTGCGAGATGGATGGGGGCTCCGGGGTGAAGGCCGGACGGTGGAGAGGCGCCGGGCAGGCCTGGCTTTCCGCACCGGCACGGAAGGCGCCCGCGACGCGCCCGCGACGCGCCGGTCCCTGCGCTAAGGTTTGCTTTGGGGCAGGTCACTTCTCTGGGCCGCGAGGTGCGGGTGTGACGCGCCCCGAGGAGCTTTCTCCCAGAGGCGTCGGGGTCCCCTGTGCCCCAGGTCGCTGTGCTCCCGGATGGCCGGCAGGGGGCGCTGTCCCTCGAGGGCCCGGAGTTCCGCCGAAGTGTCCGGATCCGAGAACCGGGCCCACTTTCGGCTTCCAGCTTTCACAGCTGCGCATCCGCCTTCCTTAAGACAGAGGACAGCGTTTTATCTAAGGGCGAGAGGTAGTTGGGAGGGGGTCAGTGAGTGTCACTTGGCGGGCTCCCTGCCTTGTGTTGGGTTTACCGCGTCACCGGCTAGAGAGGACACGTTACTTCTCCTCGCGACCGCGTCCGGTAAGGAGGACGCGGCTGGACCCGCCCGGGTCCTTGCGCAGCGTGGCCCGGACGGAGCACCTGCCTGGAGGAGGGAGAGGGCGCGGCGGCCGGGCCCGGACCACTCCTGGCCGCCCCGAGAGCTTCGTGGGCAGAAGGGACAGGAGCCAGGCAGGCCGACAGGGACCGGAGCGGCGGGGGGAGCCCCGGCCCTCGTCCAGCTGTCACGCCCACGCTCCTCGCCAACGGTGTGGGGGAGGCGCAGGTCCCGGGGAGCACCGGCCCGGCGGGTGCTGGTCACCTCACCAGGCTCCGGATCGGTGCTCAACTCGGCACCTCGTAGGACCGCCTGGGGGCTCCAGGGTCTCGCGTTCTGGAGCAGCAGGGCTTGGGGGCGCTGAGCTTGCTGCCTCCCAAAGATTCCCGGGCGAGCAAGGGCTGACAACCTCTGCTCACGCCGGTGGAGTGAGTGGGGTGTAGCCTGCGGGCCCCCGCGGGACACCCAGGCTTGCGGGCTGCACACGCGTGTCCGCGCGCCCCTGGGCGCACTCCCCTCCCCGCTCCAGGCTGCTTGGGACCGCGTGTCTGCACGCCGGCCCCCGGCGTCCTGAGTCTGGCTCCTCCATCAGCACCAGCAAGATCCGGGCCTAAAACAGACGGGCTTCTCCAGGGGCCTCTGCTCCCAACCTAAATTAAGATTTCCTCCTTTAAAAAGTCCTGTTTTCGCAAGTGTGGTCCAAGGGAAGGAAGCAGAGACAATTAGAGGAACTTGGCGGCCTGCACGTTGGGTGTTGGGTTGGAGCCCGCTCCCCTGTCGATGCCCTTTTTCTCGGGCCTCAGTTTGACAGGAGGTGGCAAAGGCCACAGGCTCAGCCCTGCCTCTGTGGTGAGCCCCCACCCAGCCTCCGAGCCTCCCCACCTCGGCCTCGGAGCCCCTGCCTGGCCGCTCAGCTTCAGGGGCCGCTGGCCTGGTCTCTGCATGCCACCCTCGGGCCACCCAGCCCGGACCCCAAGACTCCACGTTCCTGCTCACTCCCGATGCGCTAACTCGAAGCCGAGTTTGGGGGACCCCCGCCTTACAGCAGCCCCTCGCGCTGCTTTTCTCCAGCTCCGGTCCCAGTGCAACACTGGCGGTGATAGCCGTTCCCTGGGGGGAGGGAGGTGCCTTACTGACACTCGAGGTCCTGGGCCTAGAGGAGTCACCGGTTATAATCCCTGAGATGTGATGGATTCACTCGTGAGGGAGTTTTGGAAGAAAGCTTTAAGGAAGGGACAGCAGCAGAAATATGGCTGGATACATATTCGAAGATCTGATTTATGTCTACTAGCTTAGAAAAAGTCCCAAATATTAGGTATGATTTTTTTCTTTCTTAGCAATCTAGTTTTTTGTTTTTAATTTATTTATTTGAGAGAGGGAGAGCACGTGCGGGGAGAAGGGCAGAGGGAGAGCGACAGAGAATCCCAAGCAGGCCCTGAGCCGGCAGCACGGAGTCCGACGTGGGGCTCAATCCCGTAACTGCGAGATCATGACCTGAGCCCAAATCGAGAGTCTGCGCTCAACTGGCTGACCCCCTGGGCGCACCGCTACTATTTCTGAAAGCGCCTAAATTCTGTTCTTCTAATTTTTGTCTAGAGCTACAAAAAAAATCCCTGGGGAGGAAAGTGAGGGTCTGGCGGTTTCAGTTCAGGGACTGATTTTCCAGACGCTGGCCACCAAGACTTCTTAGTTATGAGTCCACAAATGTGATTGCAGCTGCGGGACAGCTGAGGGGACAGCTGAGGGGCATCAGTGGGGACAGCTGAGGGGCATCTGTGGGGACAGCTGAGGGGCATCTGTGGGGACAGCTGTGGGCATCTGTGGGGACAGCTGAGGGGACAGCTGAGGGGAAGCTGCAGAGCCCCGTTGTCTTTCTGGCCCCCTCTGCCATCGTGACATCTCTTCTGATCGGTACTGTGAGTGGCCCATCACCTCTCTGGGGCAGCCCGGGCTGTCATGAGCTCTCACCACCTGGGCGGGGAGCTGGAGAGATTGAGTTGACTTTTTTCAAGAAGTCAAGTGCCTGCCTGAGCACATGAGCTCATGGAAACCTGGTGACCCTCCCCGGGCTCCCTGGGGGCTTCTAACCAGGGAGGCCGGCCCCTCACAAGCTGCCACCCTGTGGAAAGACAAGACCTGTGGCTAAGGTAGAGAAGCTGATCGATCCAGGTGGCTGTTTTGTTGTAGAAAGGCAGGGCACGGGATCCTAGAAAGTTCCCTGGGGCCCCTCTGCCGGCCTTCTGGGACGGGTTCCCGCCTCGTTCGGGACAGAACTCCCCACTTGTGCTCCTGTGTGGCCCTGGAAGGACGCAGTGTTTGGAACTGACCTAAACCCTGTCCCCTGCAGTTTCGTCTGCCCGACGCCCGAGCCGGGCACGGCATGCGTGGACCCCTTCCGACGCTGACGTGTGAAGAAAAGGGGGCACTAGCTTCAGAGACCACAGAGTGAACCGTCGCAAAATTACCAAATCTCTGTAACTGCCGGCATTTATGCACTCCCACCGAGGGAAAACGAAAGTCACCAGAACAGAAAAATATTTTCCAAGGGAAAGATGGCTTTCCTCTTCGGTGACCTGAGAAAATTGACCACGGTTCCATTCAACATCTTCAGGCGCTTGACTTTTTTTTTTTTTTTTTTTTAATATCCTTTACCTTTTTAATAAAAAGTAAAAAACAAAAAAAATACATCAATGTCCTGAATAGAACCTCTCTATGTAAAGGTGTCACTAAACAAATAACATAGGACCAGACAGAATAAATGGGGCTGCAAATAGCAATACAACATATTATGAAGCGCTTATGCGTGTCTATGTATATTGTATGTGAATGTGCAGGTACCTGTGTGCACCTATGTGTGTATAAATATGTAAATATTTGCCTACGTACGTCACACACACACATATTTATACTGACCTCTTGAGATCGAAGTCCAAGGCACTTTTTACAATGAACAGGTTAAAGCCATTAATTTAGAACACGACTGTTTCTGGGTACATATCCATTTGTGGTGCCCACATCGCAAGTCCCGTTTTCCGTTGCTCACCTCGGAGTGTCTCCGGTGGCTGTCATGACTGAGAGACTAGGAGTGTGTCTAGGCGATTAAACCAACTCCCCTTGCTAGTTCTCTCGGGGGAGGCGAGCGCCCACTGATGGGCGTCGCGGAAGTCACACAGCTCTCTCGCTCTGTAGCGCCTGAGCAGGGCCGGGCCACCCTCCCGCCGACCCCGCTGGCACAGGCTAAAACCAGAAACCCGGAAGGGGCCTCGCGGTGGCTCTAGGCTACAAAGCAAGTTTTAAAGGAATTAGACTGGGAGAAGACAGCCCGTTTTGTACACGTCATATGACCTCGAGTGGAACTGTTTTTGTCCTCGTGATCGGACAGGACTTGACCTCATCGGGTGATTCTGTAAAGGAGGGTCAAAGAACAAATGGTTTAATTCTCCAGCTACCGCTTAACGTGCACACGGATCACTTGGGGATCTTGTGAAAACGCCAAGTTTCATTAAGTGGCGGGGGGGGGGGGGGCGAGAGTCTGCATTTCTAAGTTCCCAGGTGCTGCTGGTGCGTCTGTGGGCCACACTGTGCGTCCAGCCACAAACCCGAGTTCCGGGCAAGGTCTGCTCTCCCCAAATCAAGAGTTTGCATTTGGTTTTCTTGCTCTAGACCAAAGAGTAACTTTGAGGGGTAAACAAGAATGCACCTGCTCTCTATGAACGTAAAAGTCTTAGTCTGAGAGGCGCTGGAAGAAACAGCCAAAAAAGACGGTTCTATTTAGCAGCAGAAAAGCAGTGAGGGACAGATCAATTACCACCAGCACATTCATCAGTTAATAGTAAAAGTGAGAACAAAGTAATTTCCTTTACCCAGTGCTAAACACAGGCGTCCTGCAGTCTGACCGAGCCCAGCCTCACGCGTAACTGAGGGCAGTGCGGACACCGAGAGAGTTTCCTGCACTAAAAACAAAGCGCGAGCAGCCTGAAGCTGGCCGTTTGGAGACTTCTCTCTCAGACGGCCCGAGTCACTGACGCCTGGGCCTTCTACATGCGAGCTTGAGAGGGCCCCACCCTGCCCCAGAGAAAGCCTGTTGCCCTGCACTCTGAGCATGTCTGCGTGGACTTCCGGTCTGGGGAGAAAGGAGACACAGTCCGGGGGTCCTGGGGCTCCACGCTTCGCACCTGTGCGGTATTAGCCCGAAGTGAGGAAAACGAGAGAGGGGCCTCCTGGGGGGAGGCCCACGGATTCTAGAAAACCTTTGTTCTGTAACCAAACACATCCTGTTTTCATCTGGAAATAGTCCCTCCGTCATTCAGAGGAGGGAAGTGAGAAATTCTACATGTGTCTCAGCTATTCAGACGGGGGGGTGGGGGGGGGCCGGAACTCGTGAGTTGCGTAAGGAGAGAATTTCCCCCAATTCTGCCAGTGAAGACAGCGTCGGTTGAGGCTCCCTTCCTCTCAACTACACCGGCGGGAAGGGAGCCCGGCTCTGCTGGGTCCAGCTGTTCACTGCTTCCTCCCTCCCTCTGGGCCGAGCCCCGTGTGGGGGTAAACACGGGGAGCCCCTGCTTCCTCCAGGGGCTCGCGCCTGCACGCTGGGTCTCACTGGGCCTCACTGGGCCTCACTGGGTCTCACTGAGCCTCACTGGGCCTCACTGGGTCTCACTGGGCCTCACTGGGCCTCACTGGGCCTCACTGGGTCTCACTGAGCCTCACTGGGCCTCACTGGGCCTCACTGGGCCTCACTGGGTCTCACTGAGCCTCACTGGGCCTCACTGGGCCTCACTGGGCCTCACTGGGTCTCACTGGGCCTCACTGGGTCTCACTGGGCCTCACTGGGCCTCACTGGGTCTCACTGCACCTGCGGAAGTGAAGCTCCAGGTCTGGTCTGACTCTGACACAGATAAGCTCACAGCGCCTGGATTTCGAGCCTTGTGTCACAGGAGCACAGGACTCTTCCTGGACCCGATTGTGACGTCCCTGAAGGCAAAGCCGGGTGGCCGAGTTTGAGACCCCTATCGTTTACGTATTTACGTAGCAGGGTCTTTGCGTTTACACAGAAAGAACCTGAGCATTTTTCGAACTGGCCGGGCACAGCTACCAGGGGGGTCATGGCTTTTAAAATCTCATCTGCAATGGCTTGATAGAATTTAGGGTAGAATTTTTCCTCTAAGCTTGGAACAGGGTTCTTTTGTCTCCAGCGGGCAGGTCTTGGAGAATCAGACTGTGACGGCTCTGTGGGTCCGGGTCGGCAGGGGTCGTTAACAGTGATGTGCACTCAGAAACAGGTGTTGGGAGAGCGGGCGACGCGCAGGCCGCCAAGGACTAGTTTGATACAAAATGTGAATTGAAAGTTACAATATATTTTATAATATAGCAATATATTTCATATTTAAAATAAACTTATGCTTTCTCCTATCATTAAAAAATAGCCAGCAGTACAGAGGCAAGATGCAAATTCATACTGAAGGTCACGTGATTCTGAACACAAACACTCCACTTTCCAAGTCGGCCACGAACGTGTTCCCTCCGCTAAATCCTGCCGCTCTCTCGTCTCCTCTTCTGTTCGGTGCACGACGCGGAGTCTGGGACTGGAGTGAGTAGTGGCGCCATTAAAACCTCTGACGAAGGTGGCTGGGTCCTGGCTGGGACTGTTCGACACGGCCGGAGGCTGTCCTTCCTCTGGGAACACGGCTGCTCCCGTCACAGTCATACTGGATTTGTCACTGATTTTTTTTTTTTTTTTTTGGCTATAAATTCAGCATTTCTTTGGGATCCTAACTACGGGTTGGTGTTAAATTTTGTGCTTTTCCTCCATCAGCTTGATTGGTCACGACACTTCTTTAGTTTCAACACACGGTCCGGCCCAAGATGCGGCTTCCAGAATGCGCTTCTCAGGCACGTAAACAACCGTCACTCGACAGTTGGCACCTGGGCGTGGAGGTCAGACGTTGGAGCTTCGATGACAGTTTTGTTCAGAAGGAACTCCAGCCCATGCGGGGCGTTTCCAGGGATAGTCACAGCTCCTCTCCTCTCTGTGTGTGCTCACACTCCCCTGCGCTCACACTGCCCTGCGCTGAGTGCCGTTTCCACCTATCTCGGCAAAAACCCTACGTGTCACCCGTCTGGCGGGAACTTAACGTTAACTTCCACCCGTGCGGCCCAGGCGAAGCGCACTCGCCTCTACTAGCCGGCCGGGGGCTGGTGGTCCAGCCGGGCCCCTGGGACACCCTCGCCTGGCGCCATCGATGGCCCCAATCTCACTCGGGGTTTCCTTTGGTGGCAGCAGAGAAGGAAGGGACGATGTCTAGGGCATCACTGCGCCGGCCGCCACGCTGGAGGCCACCGGACGGCCGCGTGAGGTGCGGGGGCAGCGTCGTCGAGTTCCTGGGGCGGCATCATGGCCACCGGCCAGCCTGACTCCGCTTCGGAGCCACTGTTGGGGAAGCGGGATGACTGCCCGGGAGTGGGGACGCGCGCCGGGATTTAAAGCAGTAACTTACTGGTGGCGCAAGGACTTCCCGGAATCTCGGCTGCGACGCCTGTGGTCTGGGGTGAAACACTGGTCCTGGGTGGGGGAGGAGCCGGGGCCCGTGTGCCAGTCCCGGGTCCCTCCCGCTAATTTCCCTTCCCAGGTGACGTGTCCTCATTGCTTTCTGGTGACTCTCGCGCACATTCACACACAACTCCCAAGCGTGGGCTCGACGGGACCCGGTGTGGCTGCTGCTGAAGGCCAGCGCGACTCTGTCGTAAAATCTACGGAGCACTTTGTACTTAGGGGAGCTACCTATCGGCTTCCCTTTAAGCACAGAGAAACCGAGGTGTGAGGTGGTGACATTAATTGGCCGAAGGCATGGGTCCAGCATTGGAACTTAATTACTCCGATTCTGTATCTCTAGCTTTCTTCCTGTTCCTCTCCTTCACCCACATGGAAATCACTGGAACTCTGAGGGGGGGATTCCTCAAATGTATCAGAATCATTATTTCTTCAACGCTGTTCCTTCTTGGCCTTTAAGCGGCCAGCTGTCCTGGCTCACTCGAGACTGGCTGGCGAGGGCGTCCTCTGTGCCTAATTTATGAAGTCGCCGCTACGCGCCTGGCACCCGCTGAGGATGGAAGGTAGCCACGACCCAGGGCCTCACCCCCCTCGTTCTCTCGAGTGTCGTTAAGCATTTTTAGAGATATCACGTCATGACGTTGCACGTCGTGAGGATGGGAAGAGCAGTTCAGACACTTTATGACAATTTACTGATGTCGTGGCCTTCGATCCAAAAGGGGCAGATTTTTATTGGGACTTCAGTCTAAGGAGGAGCGAGCCCCGAGTCTGGTAGAATTTGCCAACTGACGCCACGTCGCGAAATTCCACAGAGACCAGCGGTCTTAGAGTATCACAGTCCATCCCTGACTTTACAGCACATGAGGCTACAATATGGCTTAAGTGATGGGGGGGTGGCTCTGGAGTTTTAATTCAAGTGTCTGGATATTTTAGGGACTCGTAGGTATTTTATCTGGCACTGAGTTATCAGAAAAGGTATAGGAGGGCTCTGCCATTGGGTCGGCCTTCCGCGAGTGGGCAGAACTCAGTTCAGCATTAGAGTGAGGTCATTGTGAGTGAGAGTTTTACGTTAGTTCACACAGCCGATTCTCCAGCAGACAATTAAATCTCCACTGCCACCAGACTCGGAACGAGGGAACGAGAAGGCACAGCGATCACCCGCTACCTGGTCCCATCTGTCTGTGACGCTGAGGCACAGCGGGATTGGCCACAAGGCAGGCTACGGGGAGGAAACGGGGGTGGGGGGGGAACTACACTTTGGATGGTCAATACTGAGGTCATCAAGGTCGATTGCACTCGCAGGAGAGCGGATAACTTCCCCACATGAAGCTGAGGGGCTCCGTCAGGGATGTGCCCTCCCGTTTACGGTCACAAGACTGGCAAAGACCGGATCGTTTTTGAAGACTGGGCACGGTGCCGAGGAAGAAAACTCCACACAGCTACTGCACTGCCGTGAGCTCAAGTCCTGCCGCAGACGCCCCTGTGTTTCCGGGGGGCCGGTGGCCTCCGCTTCCGGAGAGGACTCCAGCCCCTCTTTACCAGTGTCGCCAGCTCGGTCTTTGGCGTTCATTTCGGTGCACCGCGTTAGTGAGGGGTTGAAGAATTACCCGCAGACCTCGATGGCTCAACGGCGGTCTGTGCAGGGGTTGGCAGTGGAATCTTGCGTGCCATTTATTTGAAATTAAGACTAACCCCCTGTGAGCGTGGACGTGCGCACACACGTCATGGGTCACAGCGGAATGGAAAGGGCGAGCGGGAGGTAACGGGCGGGGACCGTCGGTCAGCGACCGGGGCTGGAGCGCGCAGCGTGGCGGACCGGTCTCCACCTTGTGAGTGGAATTAACGCCGTAAAGAAACCGCATGGTATTTCATCTGCCTCCACATCTGTTTATATGCTCGGCTGCACTGCCACTGAGAACAGGAGCACCATTCTTGGGACACGAAAAAGGAGGGTGATCTGTCGGATGATTGACAGTTGAAAGAACAAGTAGCAAAATAAAGAGCCAACAGCAGGGGCGGCAGGTGTGATACGCAAAACACCCAATGGACGTGTTCTCCGGTTACCGCGCAGAGAACAAGCCCGTTTAGGGAAAACGGCAGCAACAGAAAGAGAGAAAAGGGGAAGGTTAGCAAGACGCCCGATCTTGCCCGGTTCCAGGGTCACCCGCCTCCTGCCATCTAGTGACTCCCTTGTCCCTAGAAGGCCTGGCCCAGTTGATGTCAGGACGTCAGAGACGTGACAATGTCCTGCGCAAAGGGAGGCCGACCGTTTGCAAATGACACCCTTCCCTGAACAGACGGGATACCGCGAACCGTGTCGTTCGCCGCCCCGCAGCCCAAGCCGAGGACCTCACGACGGGAGCGGTGACGGGGCACGGGACGGCTGCGTCACAGCACACGGGTGGTGGCCAGACACAGAGTAGTAAGGGACCGCGTCCACGCGCCTCGCCTCCCAGCGCCCGTCACGACACTGGGTCTTCACGCTTCTCAAGTTTCTTGGAGTTTGAGACACATTCGAGTAGTTTTCGCACCAAGATCACCGTGGCGCAGAACAGGCTGCTGACAGGCCCGCGTCATCTGTCCCGGCCCACAGGGCTCCCTGAGGGTCCCGTTATTCTCCGAATCTTTCGCTCTGAGGCGGTCTCAGGCCAGGTAGAAGGGACCACGGGCCCCCCCTCCACTTCTTCCAGCTCGGTGGCCCCCAGGTAGGGACTTGGGCCCCTTTGCGCTCCTGACACCTGGGGCTGGAGCCCTGCAGCCGCGTGGACGCAGCCGAGCAAAGCCCCAGACGTGCCGGTCCTCACTCAGGTGTCACTGGGCCGCACCTGCTGGCGCGTGCGTGCGCCCACGCGCAGGGACCCCGTGCCCTCCCCTCACGTGCTCCATGGGAACACGGCTGGCTCAGATATACGGAGGAAACTCTGTGGGGCTGTTGTTTTTAGAAGACTGCTCATCCCTCCGGAATGCCAACAAGTCTGGCTGGGCGCTCATCTCTAGCCGAGCAAGCGGGGTGCGCCCCCAGGGTGAGGTGCCCTCTCTAGCCTGCGTCTTTAGGGAAGCTCAGAATATGCCCGACACTAGCAAACCCCCTGAGCTGGAAGCACCCACATTCAGACTCAAGCCAACTCCACGTGCATTACAGAGCGCCTACTGTGTGCACAGTAAGGTACCGGGTCCCTTTCTAGTGGGTCAAGTTCAAACGAGAAAAGACCCGGGTTGAATGTGGGGTGTGTGCGTGCACGCGTGTGCAAACACACAGGTTTATATGGGTATTAATACTGGATGGAAAATCTGGCTTTTTACTTTTTTTTTTTTTTTTTGGTCTAAATTGGGTTTTATGACTCCGGCATGAGAGGAGACAGCGCCTGTTCTGGCCAGTGTCGTCCAGAGGCAAGGAGAGGGGTGTGCCCAGGAACCCGGTGAGGAGCCCACGCCCAAGCCTGACACCGCCCCCGGGGGACCCTCGTCTGGGCTCCTTCCCCGTTGGCCCCTTCCGTGCACCTGTCTGCCCCCCCCACCCCCGCTCCCGCGCGACACCGGAGATCGCGCGTGGATTTCTGTTCTGCGCCACCGCTTCCTGTCCCCCCCCGTCTTCCCGCTCCCAAGTGGAGGCACCTAAACAGAGATTAGATTTCTGGTTTCCAGGCGTATCCAACCAAGCACGCCGAACGGACGGGAGCTACTTCATTAGCGGGTCTCTCTTCTTTGCGCTCCCTGCTCTGATTGTTCCTTGATGGCGCAGTGACCAGGACAGAGTCGATTTGCATCTTAAGACCTATGGGTTCCGCTTCCGGAGCGGGCGTTCATTTAGCAGCTGCTGGAGCTCGTGTACGGGGTCGGGAAGGAGGCGGAGCTGACCCCGAGGGGGCTGTCGGAGGGCGGGGGCGTGTGCGGGGTGCCCGCCGCGCCAACCCGGGCCTCGGCGAGGGCAGACAGGAGCTGCTGCTGCTGGCGGAGCGCGTCGGCGATGAGGAGCGGCAGGGAGCTGAAGCCGGCCGCCAGGTGCTCCAGCTTGGACTCCAGGCTGGCGATCTGCTTCTCCAGGTCTTCGCTGCGGTCGTTGAGCTCCGTGATCAGGTCGTACATGACGTTCTGCATCTGGACAGAGAGACGGGCACGGGTCGGCACGCGTGGGTCGGCCCGGGGGCTGCGGCAGAACCGACGCTCCCAGGTCGCGCGGGGGCATCGCCCGCGCCAGCGCGTCCGGTCCGGCCGACCACGGACAAGTGCTTACCTTCCGGAGACCTGGAGGTGCGGGCGCGCCGAGCACCGACGCGCCGCGTGGGAACGGCGACGGCCCGTTAGGAAATGCGTTTAATGGGGAAAGAGCTCCTGTTTCTCAGAGCGGGGAGTCTCCGGACCGTCTTCGGGCCCTCGCTGACCCGACCGCTCCGCTCAGAGGCTGCGGGGGCCCGACGGTCAAAGACAGGGCAGCGGGCGGGGCCACGGTCCAAGCAAGCGTCTGCAGCCCGGCGGCAGGCCCTGGGACCCTCTGAACGGTGGGCTCCTTATCGAGCAGGAGTTAATAATAACTGCACGGGGCCCCGGCACCCTGGCCCCCGGCTGCTCCCAGCACCGCGGCCAGCAGAGTGGTGGGTGTCGGGTGAGGGACCTAACCCCTCCCTGGGTGGCCAGCGGCCACGCTGAGCTCCTCATGGGGTCGCAGCCCCTCCCCTGCCCGGGCAGTGGGGAGGGGTGCCGCCTTGTCCGCCCCCCCCCCCCCCCAAGGGCCGGCTGAGGCCTTTGTCCATCTGCCACGGTTCAAAGTCTGCCTCCGACCTGTCCTGTCTCCTTTACTCGCGATCGGGCCCCCCAGGAAGCCTCCCGCCTCACTGGCGTCTCCCGGAGCCCCTCGACCTGCCCTGGGTCCCGCCCCCACTTCACGGCGCAGCCCCGCCCCACGCCCGCTCCAGGTCCTGCCCACCTGCTCCCGTCCCCTTTCGTACCACCTTCTGTGGTGCTAGCCCACTTCTTACTCCTGAGTGTCTGTCCTTGTCTGTGTCACCCACTGTGTCACCCACTGGGAGGGGGGCTCCTTCAGGGCAGGGACCCTTCCCTGGTGGGCTCCCCGATGTGTCTCAAGGGCCTAAAACAGCCCCTGGCACGTGGGAGAAGCTCTACGAACAGTCGTGGACGGGGTGGGGGGTGGGGGGTGGATGTCCGGTGCACGTGGTGGGACGCAGTTCACAGCACAGATTATCCCCGTGTACCTAGGAGTTTCCTCAGCGTTTACCACCGAGACCTGAGTGTCTGGAAGCAAGGGAAGAAGACCGCGAGGGCCCCAGCCCGGGGCTGCCTGTGAACGAACCCCGAAGGAGGCCGTGGGAACAGGGGGCAAAGAGGGGAGCCCCCAGGGAGCTGAAAATCAAGTGACACTCAAGAGCCATCAAATAAGCTTGCTCCTCAGAGGAAAGTCGTAAGACGGTCGGAACAGAGCTAACAAACGGGGCTCAGGCCGGGCCACCCTTTCCCTCCTGCCTCAGGCGTGTGCCAGAGACCCCGTGTCCCCCAGGGGCCCCGCCGCGCCCTCCAGCTGTCCGACCACAGACCTGGGTGCTGCCGCCCCAGCACAAAGTTCCACCCGGCCCGCCTACCCCCTCCAGTCCAGCCCATCGTTGCACCCGAACCACGTGGGCCCCAGCCTGAGCCACGGTCATGCCCCACGGTCATGCCCCGAGGTCCGGACATCTCCCTCATCAGGCCACTTTCTGATCATAATGTGGCTTCCTGAGTGGGCCTGTCACACACTCCTCTATGCGACAGCGACATTTCTTAGTAAATTAACAAGTGACAGGGGCGTCTGGATGGCTCTGTCGGTTAAGTGTTTCACTCTTGATCTCGGCTCAGGTCATGATCTCAGTTTTGGGAGTTGGAGCCCCACGTCGGGCTCTGCGCAGAAAGTGAGGAGTCTGCTTGGGATTCTCTCTCTGCCCCTCCCTCCCTCTGCCCCTCCCCTGCTCCCCCCCACACACACACTCTCTCTCAAAATAATAAACTTAAAAAATTAAAAAAACAAAACAAAACAGAACAAGTGACACCAGGCTCGGGAGTGAGAGCCCCAAGAGCCCTCGGCCCCTGTGGCTCCCAGTCCCCATGGTGGCCGTGGCCGAGGGCCAGGTTGGCGGTTGCCCCCAGGCGATGTGGCCCTTGGTCATCTGCCAGTAACATCCTGTTCTCATTCGTCTGAAACTCCAAGTTAGGCCAGCAAGACGCAGAGACCCTGGTGCCTGGGCCACGGGGGCGGGGACCAAGGTGATGGGGAAAAGCAGAGTAATGGCAGGTGGCCAAGTCTGAGGGCCGGAAAGAAGATGGGGAAGGGGACGCTGAGGGTCCCCGGAGGAGCCGGTGCAGAGGCGGGACGAAGGCAGCCCAGCCTGGGAGCCCCCAGAGGAGACGGGACGTCACCGATGAACAATCCAGAACCTCCTGGAGGTGCACGCTGTTTCCGGCACCTTTATTTGCCTGCAGGGCCCGATGAGCCTCCTTTGAGTCTCGGCCTCCCCTCTGCGTCAGAATGAGAACGGCCTTCTGCAAACCCTGCCGACGCTTCACGAAGCATCCGCACAGACAGCATCTCATCTGATCGCTTGAGCCTCAGACGTTAGGGATTATCTGCTCGCGTTGACTGAAGAAAGTGAAGCCAACCAACAAAGACGCGGGTCCTCCAGCCGCCAGCCCATCACGTCCCGAGGCCACGTGCCCCTTTTCCTCATCTCGAGGGGACCAGAGGGCAGGGGTGGGAAGGCGGCCAGCTGAGAGGACGCGGCGCTACGGTGCCCCCGGCTCCGGTGACTGGCTGCTGCCGCCGGGGCCTTGGGTGGGTCTCCTGGGGGGGGAGAGGGGGGAGCCAGAGCCCCTCTCTCCCGGCCTCACCCCTGCCCCACGCAGCCCTGCCGAGGCCTCCCTCAGCCCCTCCCCGCACACCCGTCCTTCCAGGTAACTCGTTCCGTCACTGACGGTTTAGCTCCCCGAGGGGCTTCCCTCCCCGGGCCTGCCCCTCCCTGGGCCCGGCTCCCGGAGACGCGGCGGGCGGCGTTCAACCGGCGCGGGCGTGAAGGTCGGTCGGTCTGCTGTTCCCAGTCGGACATCCGCCACACTGTGTCCCGCCAGGCGACGGGTGGGGCCGGAGACCTTGCTGCTCGCGGGAGGACCTCTTGGGTGACGCTGTCGGGCCCTTCCCGCGTGGCACTGGGCGGGTCCCCGGCAGCTTCAGGCTGGTCGTGAGTGGTCCGCCTCTTGAGAAGTAGAGAGACCCCCCCCCCCACCCCGCTTCCCGTCTGGGGCCAGAAAGGCTGGTCTGGGGGGATTCGAGGAGGCAGGAAAACGAATTCCCAGTCATAGCCGTGTGACCTGGCGCATGGCCACCGAAGTCTCGGGCGTCCTCGTCGGTGCGCGTGGCCCTGGGCCCTTGCCATGCAGCTGACAGACACGCGACGTCATCTGCGGTCCCCGAGCACCGAGCGGCCGGCTCCTGGCCGGGTCCTCACGGCCACACCCGGGAACTCTGGCGGCGTCCCCACGTCCCACCAGTCACCTCGGAGAGGGCGTCCCCACGTCCCGCCACGTCCCGCCACTCACCTTGGAGAGGTCCACCAGGGTGTTGGCCTGGTCGCTAAGCTTCCTCTGCTCCATCTTGACGCTCCTCAGTCTGCGGGAAAGAGTCACCGACATCCATGCTCTCCAAGTGCGCGCGGCACCGAGCTCCCGGTGCGGACCCCACGTCCACGCCCGTCCCCCTCGTTCTGGACCCGGCGTGGGGACCTCGAGCACAGGTGACAACTGACCAGAGTCGCGGCTGCTCAGGTCCCCGAGAAAACAAGGTCTGGTCTCCGTGCACGCTGGCCCTCGGTGGCTTCCGCCCCCTGGCCACTCTCAGGTCATCTCTGCCCCCGCCCGCCCCCACCCCCCACCCCCCTAGCCTCCAGTGAGAGTGAAAGGCTTCACCCCTGCTCCTCCACTGTGTTTAAAGTACCTCTCTGTGGGCATCCGCGGAGGTGCAGGTGTGTGCGTGTGACTGTGTGTGTGTGTGTGTGTGTGTCCACGTGATGTGCGGGTCCGCGGAGGTGCAGGTGTGTGTGTGTGTGAGTGTGAGAGTGTGTGTGTCCGTGTGATGTGGGGGTCCGTGGAGGTGCAGGTGTGTGTGTGCGAGTGTGATGTGTGTGAGAGCATGTGTGTGTGTGTCCGTGTGATGTGCGGGTCCGTGGAGGTGCAGGTGTGTGTGTGTGTGTGTGTGTGTGAGTGTGTGTGAGCGTGTGATGTGTGGGTCTGTGGAGGTGCAGGTGTGTGCGTGACTGTGTGTGAGAGTGAGTGTGTGTGAGCATGTGATGTGCGGGTCCGTGGAGGTGCAGGTGTGTGTGTGTGTGTGTGTGCAAGTGTGATGTGTGTGTGTGTGTGTGTGTCCGCGTGACGTGCGGGTCCGCGGAGGTGCAGGTGTGTGTGTGAGTGTGTGTGTGTGTGTGTCCGCGTGACGTGCGGGTCCGCGGAGGTGCAGGTGTGTGTGTGCGAGAGTGTGCGAGTGTGTGTGAGAGTGTGTGCGAGTGTGTGTGATGTGTGTGAGAGTGTGTGTGAGTGTGCGGGTCCGCGGAGGTGCAGGTGTGTGTGCGCGAGTGTGCGTGAGCGCGTGTCCGCGTGAGGCGCGCGTCCGTGGAGCCTCCGACTCCTTCCCCTTCCGCAGCGCCCCGCCTGGTGCTTGGGGGCTGCGGGCGTGACAGGCGCCCCCCGGGCTTGCCGAGCGGGGAAGGCGCGGGTGTGCCCCGTGCTTCCGGGTCAGGGGGTCCCGGCCCCGGCACATACTCACTGGTGGATAGCTTGCAGGAACTTCCTCTGGTGCTTCCGGACCTTGGCGTGGTCGATCTTCTTCAGCAGCTTCGTGTGCTTGTAGATCAGCCACGTTTCCCGAAGGACGTTGGCCGCGGCGTTCTTGATCTGAGGAAAAACCGACAAAGCAGGCGGTCGGGTTAGTCTTCCGCGGTTCACGTCGTCTGTTTGCCACTTGGGCCACCTCTGGGGACCCGGTTCTGCAAAGACCCCTCGCCTTCGGCGATCCGTGCACCCTGACGGAGAGGGTTCCGGTTCACCTCCTGTCACTCCTGCCTCGGACACAGCGGACGAGCCTGCGGTCGAGGGCGTTTCTTGTCTCTCAATTACTTCAGGCCGCCTCTCGACCGCTGTTCCTGGTGCTACATTTAGTCAGGCTGCAGCACCCCCCCCCCCGGGCCGGGCCGGGCGGTCCCGGGGGCCCCCGTGGGCAGAGACACGCGGGCCACCGCTCCCAGCTCTACCTGGGACCTCCGTCTGGGGCACCCGGCACCTCTCCGGGATCCCGAGAGCAAGCGGGTTTCTCAACAGCGGCCGATTCTGAAAGGCCCTTGGAGGAGAGGCAACGTCTTTCCCACAAACGGAACCAGGGGCCCGGCAAGCCCGCCGTGTTCTTTCCCAAACGGCCAAAAGCATTTAGACCGCGGTTCTGCTCGTAAGCGTAGCCGGCGTGAGGCTGAAACGATCTCAAGGCGGCGTCTGAAAATCGGCGAAGATATGTAGGTGTGAGGCCCGCACTGCGTCTCGGCCCAGGCTGGCTCCTTCGCGGCGCTCGGCGCTCCACGCCGTCAGCTGCCGACGTGGAAAGCGCCGATCTGCCCGGCTCCCGACCGAGCTGGGACGCGTCAGTGACATCCAGATGGCAGGGGACGAAGTTTTAATCCAAACACAGACGTCTGCAGCAATTAGTGGCGAGAGCAGGGGACACTCTCTCACGGAGCGCGAGCCAAGCGGAGTCTTGAGGAGCCGCCCCCGTTTCCGGGAGCCGCGGGAGCCGGCCCGGTGCAAATCGAGCCCCCGGCCAGAGGGGCTTTAGGGGAAGCGGAGCGCCCGGGCTCGCTTCTTCGGACGGCCGTCCCGGACGGGATGCTGTCAAAACGCCGAGGCGTGTGCGAGGGCCCAGGAGGCACTGTTCTGCAGGCTGAGAGCTTCTGTGTGCATCTGTTGGGAAAATTTATGACCGAGGCTGGAGCGTATTTTTCATTGGTGCCGAAGGGATGTTTTTAAAAGAGCAGCTAAGTCTTCTCAGAAATGTCTAAGTGACATAAACACTGCTTTTTTGTTCGGTAAAAATCCACTGGGAAAATGGTTTTAAGTGGCTTAATTGCCTGCTTCTGGCACCTTCCTTCCCCGAGAGGAAGCAGGTGTTGGTGAGCAGGAGCTCACACCGGCGGGTGCCCAGGTGAGCGGCGGGGGGGGGGGGGGGGGGGGCGGGGGGCAGGAGCCCCCTGGACAAGGCAGAGGGTGCACCCCTGCGACTTGCGCAGGGGGAGGTCCATCAGACACGTGCACTCTCCGGTTTGCCGGGGCGCTTAGCCTCCGAGGGAGGCCCCACGGCCAAACAGGAGAAAAACCCTCTCCCTGCGTTTAGGACGATCGGCCGAGCCAGGCTGCACCCTGTCCCCCGTGGGGGGCCGGCCGAGCCCCGGAACACCGCCGCGGGCCTTCGACACGTGCGTCGGCGTTGAAGTGGAGCGGACGGGTGAGACCGGAAAGGCTGCGGGCTCATCCTCGTTCCCGAAGTTACGGGGCGTTTAGGAGAAGATGCTTAATCACCTCGCAGGTGGGAAACATCAGTCTTTACGCTGAGGCTGTCGTGAGGCCCCAAGGAGGCGGCTATGGTGGTGTGGACGGGGTGTCGGGCCCAGGTCCGAGCGCCTCGAGCACCAAGTCATCGGGCGGGGGCTAGTGCGACCCCCGTGCGACAGACGAAGGAAGAGACACAGCCCAACACCATGGAGTCATGGATGGTAAACTGAGTCATCCCGGATTCCAGTGTCGCCAGACTGTACACGCACAGGTGGTAGTGACCGTCACCTCGCCCAGACCCCAGGACGCGGCGTGGGACACAGGGCGCGAGGGCTGGAGTCACACGGCCGGCTGGCGGCACAGCCAGGCCCGAGGAGGACGTGAGGTTCCACGTGGTCTGAGGAAAAGACCTGACCAGACTTCGTCTCCACACAAACAACCCTAGTTCCCGTGTTCCAGGATCACGGGATTGGAAAAGCCTTCGCACCTTTATTGTATTTTTTCTACCCCTCGGGGCCCTCGCTTAAGCCACATAACAGAGCAGGGGGTCAGGCCCGCGCCTCACTTCGGCCCAGGTCTCGGCTGGACAAGCACAGCACCGCCCGGGCAGCCGAGCACGCGGCCACGTCGTGTGAGCAGGAGCCCCCGGTGCACTCGGGAAGGTGACGCGAAACGCGAGCCTTGGTGCCGGCTCTGAAATTAACTGCCAGCAAAAAGCCTGGCACAAAGCTAAGCGCCTCGAAAGAAGAAACGGGCTCTTAGCCGCACCGCGCCCTCCCAGGCTCACGGTCAATGCTACTCGACCAGGGCCCCCCCTTGGTCACCCGGTTGAGCTCTGCCGACACCACCGGGGTGTGAGCGGTCGAGGTCGTGTGCCCCTCCTGGGGTCCGCCGTGCTGCTGGGAAGGGGGGACCGGGGACCCTCCGAGCTCTCCTGGCGGGCAGGGCCGCCAGGGCCGGGAGGTCGCCTGGGGCTGGGGGTGGGGGCGGGAAGGGTCAGGGACCCGAGGAGGACTGGGCAAGGCCGGCCGCCTTCAGGGGCCCAGGGCTGGGTAGCGGAGGCCTGCCCGCACGCGGCAGGCTGGCTCCAAACGGACGAACACACGCGCTGGCTGGGAGGCCACACGCGGTCTACCCCGGAGGACGGACTCGGTGACCTACGAGCTTCAGGGGCAGCTCTGAGGCCGCCGGGCCCTGGGCCAGGAAGCCATCCGACCAAGGTCTCGCAGAGAGTAGCACAGCTGACGTTTACCCAGCTCACTGTGTGCCAGGCTCTGTGCTAAGCACCTCGTGTTTACACGGTTTCCTTCACCCTCAGGAAAGCCTCGCCGGTGCCTGGAGTTACCGTGTGCTCTTTGGCCGTGCTGCCGAGTGGCCTTCACACAACATGCGATGAGCGCCTGTCCTGGCGGCGAGGACACCGGGGTCCTGCCCTCGAGGGGCACACGATCGTGCCGAGACAGCGCGCGGCTTGTCCTGTCAGGTAGTGAGGGCGAGAGGCAGCACGGGGCAGCGCTCAGAGGGTGACAGCGGTGCTGCGGGTCTGTGTCCAGGACAGGGGGAGCCACCGGGCCACTGGGCCCTTCAACACACAGTGGCCCTGCCTCTGCCCACCCACGGTCCACCCACTGAATGTGAGCTCCCCCACCCGCCCCCACCTCCACCCCCAACCCAAGGAAACGTCACCAAACACACTTGTCTGTTCCCTGAGCTCTTGGCTGCATCACCCGGGCCAGGGGCTTGCTCCCCGCACCCCCCACCCCCCACCAATGCCTGGGCTGCCTGCCGCTCAGCCCCTCAGAGGGTTGTCAGCTGCAGGAGGACAAGGGGACAGCCTCGGACAGGCACCTTTCCTGGCCCCCGTGCCTCCAACAGCTTCGGGGAGCCCCCAGTGACCCTCCAGGGAAGGAATCGCCAGCCCATTAGCTGCCGGAATGGTCCCCGGTGGGGAGGGTGGTCCACCTGAGGCTGGAGAGGGGACGGGAGAGGGGACGGGAGAGGAAACAGGGCAGGCCTGGCAGACGCGTTCGAGGAGCTGCCCAGGTTGGATTTAGATGAACAGAGGACATCACGGGTCGCCCCGTCTTCAGGCACTTGTCGAAGGCCTCTGTTAGCACTGGAGGAGAGGGTCTCACCCTCCCCACCTGCCAACCCCCCCCTCCCTCGCCCTCACCCCCACAGCCTCCCCGCCGGCTTCCTTTCCTCTGTCCACCCGCCCAGTCCTGCCCCGAGTCCTTGCCAGGCTTCACGGTCCGCACCCAGGGGCCAGCCTCAGTGCTGGGAAGGCGGCCCGGCTCGGCCCCTCGGCTGGCAGGAGCGGGGGGCGGGTGGTCCTGTGGTTCCAAGTTAGTCCGAAGCTCCTTGCTCCGAGTGCCAGGGTGATGGATGGTGCTTGATTCCACAGGGACTTCAGCGTGGAGCTCGGCCTGGGTGCAGGCACGCGGCTTTCTCTCCCGCAGGCCTGGGCCCTAACCGCCGTGCCAAGTGGCCGGTAACTGACTGCTCTGAGAAGCCCACGGGTTATGGCCTGCAGCCCTAGTTAAGGGCCTGCGAGCTGCAGGTAATCCACAGGCCCTTTCTGGGGAGGGTTAGTATTCTCACAACTGGTCAATTGATTACTTGGTAAGTTTTTAAGAGATTAAGACCTGTTATGAGTAAACTTTTGAATTAACCTGCTGGAAGAAAAGGGTTTTTCCAGCAGGATTGTGATAAAACTTTTACATATGCTCATAATGAAAAAAGAGTTTTCTTTAGCACTGATCAGTAGATACCGGGGTTACTCAGGGTTTTGAGCGGGGGTGGGGGTGATATGTTCAGAGCTGAGTCTTGGAGCCTAAGGGGACCCACACAGCGCAGGAAGCCCGGGGCCAGGGAGGTTCACGAAGCGGGGAGGGCAGCAAGGACCTGTGTCGGTTCTGAGCGTGGTGTGCGGGGTGCCCGGGGGCCAGTGTGCGGGGACAGCCGTGGCCAGATGGAATCCAGGCTCGGGAAGCCCTGTGGGGTCCAGGGCAGAGAGGCAGAGACACTGCTGAGTTTCCAGGCCTGGAGACCAGGGTGGTCAGGAGAAGGAACTAGCATAGGAAAGATGCGGGCTTGGCTTTGATCTTACTCGTCGACTTCGTGGGGAAATGTATTTAGACAAAGTATCTGTCACAGCAAGGGCAGGGAGACACAGTCCTCAGCCAGTGGCACACGCCGTGGTCCGACGTGGACGGTCGACGTGCAGACAGGACGCCTCCTGCCCACGGTGCTCCTCAAGCCGTGTGTCCCCGGGGAATGTGCCCAACGAGCAGGGGTGCTCTTTGAGGGTGGGCGGGGACTGCCTGTTACCCACTGTGGTGTCCCCGGAGCACGGAGGGTGGTGGCCCACGGGTGACTGATGACAGGTATGTTCAGTCGCACGGAACAGAGAGACGGGGACTCGTAGCACTGAGTAGGAGGAAAGCTGGGCATCTGGTATCTTGTGCACGTCTCTGTGTGCATCACACGTATGTTGTCTGGCAGCCCAGGGCTACTGCAGCAAGGTCGCTGTGGGCAGGTCTGATTTTTTTGGTTTTAATTTACATCCAAGTTAGCATATGGTGCAACGGTGATTTCAGGAGTAGATTCCTTAGTGCCCCTCCCCCATTTAGCCCATCCCCCCTCCCACAGCCCCTCCAGTAACCCTCAGTTTGTTCTCCGTATTTAAGAGTCTCTTCTGTTTTGTCCCCCTCCCTGTTTTTATATTATTTTTGTTTCCCTTCCCTTATGTTCCTCTGTTTTGGCTCTTAAAGTCCTCCTATGAGTGAAGTCCTATGATTTTTGTCTTTCTCTAATTTCACTTAGCTAATTTCACTAATAATAGCCTCCAGTTCCATCCACGTAGCTGCAAACGGCAAGATTTCATTCTTTTTGATTGCCGAGTAATACTCCATCGTATATATAGACCACATCTTCTTTATCCACTCATCCATCGAGGGACATTGGGCTCTTCCCATCCTTTGGCTGTTGTCGACAGCGCTGCTGTAAACGTGGGGGTGCGTGTGTCCCTTCGAGACAGCCCACCTGTATCCCGTGGAGAAATGGCTAGTAGTGCAGTTGCTGGGTCGTGGGGTAGTTCTGTTTTGAGTTTTGTGAGGAACCTCCATCCTGTTTTCCAGAGCGGCTGCACCAGCTTGCATTCCCACCAACAATGCAAAAGAGATCCTCTCTCTCCACATCCTCGCCAACATCTGTTGTTGCCTGAGGTGTTAATGTTAGCCATTCTGACAGGGGTGAGGTGGTATCTCACTGTGGTTTTGTGTTTCCCTGACGAGGAGTGAAGTTGAGCATTTTTTCATGTGTCGGTTGGCCGTCTGGATGTCTTCTTTGGAGAAGTCTATTCATGTCTTTTGCCCATTTCTTCACTGGATTATTTGTTTTTCAGGTGTTGAGTTTGATAAGTTCTTTATAGATTTTGGATTCTAACCCTTTATCTGATATGTCGTTTGCAGATATCTTCTCCCATTCTGTCGGTTGCCTTTTAGTTTTGCTGATTGTTTCCTTCGCTGTGCAGAAGCTTTTTATTCTGATAAATAAATATCAATCAATATTCATCAATATTCATTTTTGAGAGAGAGACGGAGTGCGAGCAGGGGAGGGGCAGAGAGAAGGAAGACACAGAATGAAGCAGGCTCCAGGCTCTGAGCCGTCAACACAGAGCCTGACGCGGGGCCCGAACCCACAAACCACGAAATCATGACCTGAGCCGAAGTCGGACGCTTAACTGACTGAGCCACCCAGGCGCCCCGAGAAGGTCTGACTGCACTCAATGCAGGAAGACATTGCCACCAGAGTTGACAAGTTATACACATGACTGAACAGCCATGATTCAGGCAAACCAGAAACTGGGTTCCTACCCCGTGCTGCCATTGGCTCCTCCCACCTCTGCGTCTTGCTCCGAGGCTCGGGCAGGTGTCAGAGGAGGGGAGCTGGGCTCTCCGAAAGTGGTCAAGGTGAGCAGAGGCCAGGGCTGGCCAAGCGCACCGGCACCTTCCTGCCAAGCAAGGTTTGGAGAAGAGCCTCCGGAAGGCCTGGTCCCTCCAGCTTTGAAAATCCTCGCTCTGAAAGAGGGGCCCCTTCGCTGTGTTTGCTTCTCTGGGAAGAGATTAGACGTTCAAGGGACATTTCAACGGACTTAAGTGTTCTCAGAGAAGCGAGCCACAAATACTTGTTGATTTGGTTTTCAGCCCTACTTCTCAAAAAGTAAGTGGCCTCGAGGAGGATTTACGGAGCGTCTTGGAAGGGTGGAAGCTGGCCACCACAGTCTGCGCTCGCACACTCAGACCGCAGGACGGTCGTTTATTTTCCCGCCGTATGAAGGTGCTGGCTCTCTGAGTAGCCTGAGACAAGGAGCACGGAGCAGACCAGAGGAGACGGAGACGGTAAGGAAGCAGCTCCCGAGAAGGGTTCGAGGCCAGCTGTCCTGCCCCTCTCTCGCGCACCGGATCGTTCGTAGGGGAGCCGCCAGGGCGCCTGTGGCCAGGTGCTCCAGTGGCTTGGGTGACCTGCTCAGTCGGCACCCAGCCGGGCCTCGTGTGCACGTGCCGGGGCTGGCATCTGGGAAACCCACTCAGAAACCCGCTGGGAACGGCCCTCAGCGCTGCCGTCTTGAAGGTAAATTGTGTTTTCTCTTGTGCAGTGGACAGTCTGGGCCACGCCATGCCACGTTCAACCATCCGCATGTCAACGCTAGGCTATTTGCCCGGACCCGTTCCTTTCCGCACCTGTGGAGGCTCTTTGAAGAATCCGATACATGTAATCAAAGACCAGTCAAACCCCATTAATAATTCTGCTGAGCATGCAGACGCCTCAGCACCCTCGTGTGCTCCCGCGGCCCCCCCCCAGCACTGGCCGTCCAGTGGCCGGCCGGGTCCCTCACACTTTCACTGCCGCGGCTGTCATCACAGGGTCCTGCGGAAGGCCTGCCACAGCGGCCAGGTCCCCAGCACAGGCTCTGATGCCCTCTCGGCTCAGGGACAGGACAGCCTCACAAGACATCCTCTGGCTGACCTGTGTCTTGCCTGCAGCTCTAGAGAGTTCTAGAGAGTTCTCCATAAAAGCTGTCGTTAGGAAACGGCTCCCACCTTGCTTGTGTGGCGGTTGTCCGGGAAGGACCCATCTTGTCCCTCCCACGGGGCCGTCCCCTTGCCTGACGATCTGGCGGGCCTTCTGCGGCCGACCCCTCTCCCCATTCCCGCCTCCAGTTTTCCTCCTCCTTAACCGCCGGTGAGGAGATGGCCCAGAAACCCCAGAAGGGGGCTGGACGATGACATTTAGAAACGTGGGCTCTGCTGCGATGATCGTCTTTAATGATTTTGTAGAAAGAAGTGCATTTAGATACATTTCCAATATCGTTTTTCAGACCCAACTGCCCTTCCTACTGTGAACATATCTGAGCCTGAACGAAAACGCTGCCTCGTGCTGAGCGGTTAGTTCAGCGCCGCCGGGAGAGGGCGCGGGCGACACCACCGGGTGCCGCAGAGTCGACCGTGCCTGCACCGCGCACCGTGACCCGCTGGGAGACGGGAGCCCCTGTGTGGAGGCCGCAGGCTGGGCTCTGGGCTCCCTCGACCCCCGGTGGAGAGTGTGACCCGACCTACATCGCAGGGCCGTTTGCCTGCGGCTCGCTGCCACGCGGGTCAGAGTCCCCCCGAGTCGCGGACGGCGCTGTTTTACCCGTTTGGTGAGCTGAGTGTCCATCATGAAGTTGTGCACGTGCTTCTCCGCCTTGGTGAGCTCCAACTTCCGGGCCACCACGGCCACCACGAGGGCAGTGCAGCCCGCACCCTGTGGGGGGACAGCAAGGGGCGGGGGAGGGCACGTGAGCACAAGGCAAGTGCAGGCAGGAGACGGGAGGGACCCCCTTCGCGCCCACTGCGGGGGTCCTGGGAGTGGACGGGCACCTGGAGCCTTCCGGGGCCCCGACTGCCACCCTCGGGAGGGGCCGGCCAGCCTCTTGGCTTGGCCGAAGGGCTCACCTCCGGGGGCCCGAATCTTCCCACAACCAGCCAGTTCCTAACGGAGCAGGGCGGGGCTGAGGCTCCGGGGACAGTCCCCGGTCATCGGCAAGGCTTTGCGGACACCAGGCCCGCTCTCCGGCTTGCTTACACACGCCCAGCGCCAGCCCCAGACCGGGGCCAGGGGAGAAGACCACGCCTACACCAGAGGGGAACCAGCTTCACTGCCCTGGAGACTTTCCCTGGAACCATCCAAAGAGACAGCGCAGCCCCAGGCGGCACCCCACGGCTGTGCTCGGCCCGCACTGGGGTCCTTCTGCCCAGAGGCCCCGGCTGCGACGCGGCCCCGGGACTGGCCCTGTCTCCCTCCCACCAGAGGCTCCTCGGGCCCACGCTGTGGAGACACAGCAACACTCCTGCTCCGACCAGGGCTTAAGGGAACCCCCAGACGCCCTCAGTCCTTCCCGGACCAATGTTCTCACTCTGCGGGGCGGACGGGGGTCCCAGAGCCCCCTCCTCGAGCCCTCGGCCGCGTAAGTGACAGTCTGGGGAATGAGCACACCTGGTGCCCTCCCTTGTCCTCCTGGTGAATCTGAGTCCTGTGCAGTGTCTGTCCCAACCCACCTGCCAGCTCGGGGACAGGGAGGTTTGTCCTCTGCTCATCCTTCTGCCCTGCCCTGCTCCAGCCCTGCCCTGCTCATGCCCTACCCCAGCCTTGCCCCTGCCCCTGCCCCAGCCCTGCCCCTGTCCTGCCCCAGCCATGCCCCTGCTCTATCCCGCACAATGGCCTCATGGGAAGAGAGGAGCAGTCTGGCCCTCTAGATGCCACACTATTTGCCCCAAGCCCGGTTTAGCACTTAGAGGTGGCAGGGCCGAAAGGCTTCATCCTTGATGTTTTCAGCTCATCAGTCTATCAGGATGAGTTAGAAATAGAAATGAGCGCTTTAGACGGCGCGTAACCAGTACTGCAGCTGGGAGGGGTGTCCATGGCGAGGCCCCTCCCCTCCGTGGGCAGCGAGGCCTGTGCGAGGCTTTGGCTGAAGGACCAGTGCGTTCCCTGGCTTTTCACAGTGTCCCCATTGGATGGTCTCATGTTTCTCGGTACATTTGGAACCACCATTTCAAGCACGACCAACTGTGAACCCTCCTTTCTGACCTCGTTTTCCTGTTGTTCAGGGATGGCTGTGTGTTCTTGGCATCTGTGACTTGCAGAAGACCGTGCCCACTTTTCAAAGGATGTGTATGGGCACTTGGGCAGCCTGGTCTAATGCTGTAATTGATTTAGCCAAGCCTCCAAAAGCAAAAAATAGCTTAAAAGAAGCTGTCCTGGGGGGAAGCTGTGCTCCACTCCCTTCAACCAGACCGCGTATAATCCCGCTCCTTTATACGGGGTTCCAAACATACTCTGGGCCGACAGTCCAAACACAGGGACTTATCACAGCGTTCAAAATGGACGTTAGATGGAGAGGGCTCTCCCTAGGCTCCGTTCTCCCTCACCTCCCGGGGTCAGCTCCGCTTAAATCGCCCCTGAGAGCTGGGGGCAGAAGACGCCTGAGGAGGGGGTCCCCCACTCATCGTGTCGCTTTGGGGATTTCATTAAAACAATCACTCCAGCAGCATCCTGGATTTACAGGGTCCGAAAAGAGGGCCCCAGCTCTCGCCATGGCCCACAGCCTAGCTGGTTAGATGCAGGGGCTTCTAGTTAGAAGTTAGAGTGTTTTAACTAATATACAACTAAGATAAGTTTCTGCACGGAGACAGTAAGGTGGGTTGGATTACATTTTCAATTTCTTTTCGCTTAAAGATGCCAAGATTTCCTTGTGGATATTTCTCTGGAGGATGCCAGGTTCTTAACCTCTAATTCTAACCTGAGTACAGAAGCAGAGAATACTCTCAACTTTATTTTTTTCTTTTGGAAAACCCATCCTCTGGATGTAATCAGGGGAGTCGCTAATCACGAAGCCTCGCTTGATCATTTCCATGAAAAGACAACCTGGTAAAGATGGGGTCAGACATCAGCAGCCTCTGGAAAGTGGAGGGCTGAGTGCTGAAATGCAGACTGCTGGTCCTCTGCGCAGTGTGTGTGAGAGAGAGATGGAGAGACAGACAGAGAGGAGGAGGGGAAGTGGGAGGAGGAGGGGGAGGAGGGGGAGCAGAGAGGGAAGGGAGGGGAGGGGAGGGGAGGGGAGGGGTGCAGAGAGAGAGGTTGCTGGAGCAGAGACCAGACAGGGAACATTGGAGCTACATCCTGAAGCAGCTGGCGGGGGGCGGGGGGGGCGGGGGTGGGGGCGGGGGGGGGGGGGCGGAAGGAGGGAAGGGAAAGGGAAGAGGGAAGAAGAGGGAGAGACGACGATGGGGGTGAGTGAGGAGCAGGAGGGACAGGGAGGTGAGGCTGGAGTCAGGAGGTAACGGTCAGCTGGCCCTCTGGTGGAGAAGACTGGTGACGGGAGCCCCTCCTGACGCCGTGTTTGCCAGTAAGCTGTCTAGCGATCACCTATGTTCCCGCCGGGGCAGTGAGCCCTTCTCCAGGTCAGGTGCCCGGGGGCGGGGCCGCGTTGGGAGATGGGGGGGCAGGATGGCGTGGGATGGAGAGGACGAAGTAGCTGCTGGCGTCACCTCCACAGGGTCACCCTGGGGAGCAAATCCATGACCGAGCCCTCGCCTTCAGACGTGCCAAGTCCAGAGTCACAAGTGACACCGGCTGGGCTCCTGGGTCTCCCCGGGCCAGCTCCTACCCCCGAGGGAAGGGCAGGAGGGCAGGGTCCACCTGGACGGTGTGCGGTGAGCAGGCCCACAGGAGCGGCCCGCGAGGGTGAAACTGCCAACTCATCCCTACATCTGAGCCCAGAGACCAGTGTCCTCCTCACCGGTCCCCCCTCCGGAGTCCGGAGTCCTCCTCACCGGTCCCCCCTCCGGAGTCCGGAGTCCTCCTCACCGGTCCCCCCTCTCCTTGATTCCAAGAAACACTTTCCAGCTGCAAAACCTCAGAATCTGGAAAAACAAGCGTCCGAGGGGGAAAGGATGAAGTGTCCTTAACTAAAGAAGCATAAACTAAAACGAGGCGTAAATTTCGGTGACGGTGATGAATGGGGGAATCCGGCCCGGAGGGTTACGCTGTCTCTACAGCAGACTCCACCCGACAACTAAAACCACGGCAGTTGGTTTGGAAGCAAGGTGTCTCAGGGAGAGGCTCGTCTTCTCAAACTGACAGGAGGTAGATGCGCCGCTGAGCCCGCCCCCCCCCCCCCAGGTTCAGAGAGCATCTCTCCTGAGGCCTTGGGGGAGACTCAGTGTCCCCAGCAGACATCCCACAGCTTTGTCTCCGTGTCCCAAACTCAGGAAGGGCCCACGGGGCGTGTGTGGCTCGGCTGCACCGAAATGGGGCTCCCGCGGCGTGGTCTGGGCCCCGGGCTCCCCCGACACCCCACACCCCGCAGCCAAGAGGCTTCCAAAGCACCGCCTCCCGGGTGTTGCCATTTCCAGTTCTGGTGGCTAAGTACCGACAGCTTTCTCTCTGCACTGTCACCAGCTCGTGACGTTCTCGGAGGAGACACGCTGGACTTTGACAGACCTGCTTCTGTGGCTGAAGCCCCTCAAACACTCCGGGTCTGTGCCAACCACCGCAGGTCGTTCAGACCACGGAGCACCTGGCTTAATGGGTGATAATTACCCCCTTTCTAGGATCGCCAAGAGAAAACAATGATTAAGACTATTTACAGCCGCAGCACACAAACCCATCCTCCCCCCTCCCCCCCAGGCCCCGCAGTGTCCATGGTAACCAGGCGGGAAGCCCTACCTGTCCTTGGGAAGTACCCGAGGGGGGGGTGCTGGGAGGCTGGGGGAGGGGAGGGAGGGCGGCTCAGAAACCCCAGCAAGAATGACTCAGCTAGAAAAGGGCCACTAGGGCTCCCTCGTCTGACCCCAGAGGGAGGCAGTGGACGTTAACGGGGCCACGGCCCTTGACCATACAGCCCCCACCCCGCCCCTGCACCCGGAGAGGGAGACGTTTTGAACAAAAGAGAAAATGAGGGGCCTGAGCTGTGTTGTTCATGCGGGAGGGGATACAGGCCCCCCTCACCCGCTTGCTGCCCCGGCTTCAACCACCCCTCCCTGCATGGGGACACAGCCCTGCGCCCCAGGAGCCGAGGACCCCTCCCCGAGGAGGAGGCCGCCGGCAGGGGCCCAGGGGCCCGGGGAGCACACGCCTGGAGCCTGGGGGAAGCTGCCCACGATGCGCTCTGGGGGCCCAGCCCCGCCGCGCCCCCCCCCCCCCCCCACCCCCCCCCCCCCCCCCCCCCCCCCGCAAGCCGAGCCTCTAAGACACCAAGGCTTCGGCCTTCGGGCCGCGTGTCACTAGGTGCTGGAGGGAGGCCATCGCCTGGTTTCTGGTGGCAGCTGGAGTTCGGCCAGACAGACTCCTACCGCCTGATGGACAGGGGGGGGCGGGAGGGGATCGTTCTGAGGCCTCACTCACCCGGGATTCACACAGCAGGGGCTAAGCACCCCCCTTCCCCCGCCCCCAGGAGGGGCCGCGGGCCGACTTGCTAATGTGCGCCCCCGCCAGGCCTCCACGGGAAGGAGCTGCAGGGGCACGGCGTGTCCAGGCAGGCGCGGCCGCTCGGGGCCCCTGACCCTAGACCCTCCTCTGCTCCCAGGGGCCCGAACTCAGCGGCCTGGTGTCCGAGATGGGTGTCAGAAGGTCAGGTCAGGGGGGGTGGGGCGGCCCCCACCCTGGTGAGAATTTAGCGCCCTTTACGCCGCAAACGGGGATGAATGAAGTCTGAGGAGCACCAAGAGGGAAGGCCCCCCCACCGTGTGGGGGTTGCGGGGGGGGCCCCGGGCACCTAGAACTGCAGGCCTGTGCGCGCTCACACCCCCGAGGCCACCCCAGGCTTCCCTGCAGCCTTCTCCTCGGAGCCTTGGGGGTCCTCTCCTGAAGAGAGGTCACTGAGCGGTGGTCCTGGGCCACAGCTGCAGGTGTCAGGCGGCCAGCGGGAGGCGGTGGCGGTGGCCGGCCGCACGCCGACCCAGGACACGGGCCTCCCGTGGCCGGGTCAGCGCCCGCCCCGGATCCCCGCTCTGGGAGTTCCAGTGACGGTCCCTCGGACGTGGCGCTGAGTCTGTGGGGCCCGAGGGCCCCGTCGCTTATGGCCGCGGGGTGGTGCCGGTGGGGGCACGGGGGTGGGGGCCAGACCCAGGCCAGCCCAGCCCAGCCCACCTGGGGGGCCGTGGGGACGAGGAGCTCTGACTGTGCTAGAAAAGGAAACTGAGCCGAGAGGCACCTTCCTGGCCGTGTGCGGGGAGGGGGCGCCCAGCAGCCGTCCTGCCCGGAGGACCCCTCCTGCGCTCTCACGGCGTTTGCAGGTGGGGAGGGCGACGGGCGGGCCAGGTACTCACCATGATGCCGGTGAGGAGGCAGACGCCCTTCCCACAGTACGTGTGTGGGACCATGTCCCCGTAACCGATGGAGAGGAAGGTGATGGAGATGAGCCACATGGCACCCAGGAAGTTACTGGTCACGTCCTGCTGGTCGTGGTACCTGCCGGGGGCGGGGGCAGGGGGAGACAGCACTTAGTGGAAGGAAGTGCCAGCCCCGGACGCAGAGGCCGCGGGCGAACCCGGACGGGGACGGACTGGGTGTTGGCTGAGCTGGACCCAGCGGTGCTGGTGACGGAAGGTGCCACGCCTCTGCCGGCCCGGGCCCCGCCCCCGCCCCCCGCCCCTGCCCTGACCCTGTCCCCCCCCCCCCCCCCCCCCGGCTTGGTCCCAGAGGCCGCGCTGGCCGTGAGTGCACCGTAGACGCCCTTCGAGTGTCGGTAAAATAGCTTCGGATGAAATCATGCGACAGTGAAATTCAGACGTTCCCTTCCAAGTCGACAGCCTGAGCGGACGTGGACGTGACCGATCCGAAATGATGGCTCCCGAGCAGGGGAGAATGTCAAACCCACCAAACACATTTAGCAACCTCCCGTAAGGCTGACGGGTCCTGAAGAACCGGCCCGTCACCGCTGTCGGGAGGGGTGCCCTGGGGGCTGTTTCCAGGGGACACTGGGGTCCCTGCAGAGGGACGGTCTCTCTTCTGGGCTGGACGGGGCTCTTGGCTCCCCTGCCCGGGGAGGAACCGGCTGGAAGGACGCGGCCACCACCCCCCTGCCCGGTGCCGAGGGCGCCCCACCCTCTCCCTCCCTGCTCTCACCCCCAGACACCGGAGCCCCTGTGTGCTGGCTCCGTGACAAGTACGGACAGGTACGGAAACACAAAGATGAGCGAGCGGGACACGGCCTGCCCTCGGGGCTCTCGGCTCAGGGGACGGGCCGGTGAGGACTTTCGCAGAACTGGGTAGACAGGGCGCTTGAGTGACAGGAGGGAAAGGGCAGTGACCTTGACCCCAACACCGGCAGGTTAGTCAGAGGACGGAGCCCCCAGGCAGGCCAGGAGAAGGGGGGTTCAGGTGGAGGGAGCGCCCTTATGAAAGCCGGGGCTCGGCTGGGACGCAGCAGGTGCACCCGGGGAGGCGGGGCAGGTGAAGATATTCCCCCGCCCCAGGTGCCACCCCGCCCCCAGTCGGGCTCCCCCTCGCGTCCCCTCGAGTCCCCTCTGTCCCTTCCACTCCTGCATGCTGCTCTCGGGGGAGCCGTGGAGGCAGACCCTGGCTCTCAGGGCCTGTCCTGGGGTCACCAGTCCGTCCTGAAGAAGTCTCGGGTCAGGTCTGAGGACGGCAAGGTTGGGGCGCAGGGTGGAGAGGAGGTGAGCTGGCGGCCTTGGGCTTGGCTCACCTGGCTTCAAGCCCCACCTCCACATCAAGAGGCTCTGTGCTGTGGGCAAGCGACTTAACCTCTGTGACCCCGTTTGCCTATCTGCTGACAGGAGGGCCAGTGACCAGGAGCACCAGCAGCCCAGGGCTCAGCCCAGGACGCGGGCACTCAGTGTGGGCAATGGTCACTGTCGGGGGTGGGGAGGGGGGACAGGTGTCGTCACCCTGAGAAACTATCCACAGCACGACAGAGGCAGGGACTAGGACAGCAGGGGAGCGAGGAGACCTTTGTGAGAGTCTTGAACTTTGGGCTGCAGACGTAATTGACAGGAAGGCATCTGCTGCGAGTTCTTGGACACAGAAGGGACACAAGACACTGGTGTCCAAGGAGGACGGTTCCAGCAGCTGCCCGCAAGCCTGAGGAAAGACAGCAAGCCCCGGACATGAGACCTGCTGGAAAGTGTGCAGGTGCCCGGGGAGGAGCAGTGGAGAGCCTCCACCGCCAACCGCGGGTCTGGACTGGATTTGTAGCCTGTCTCCCGAGTGCGTTACTGGCCCCTGGGTCTTCACAGCCTGCCTCTCTGCAAATCCGATGCTTCAACTAGTGTTGCCGGCTGCTCGGCGGCCTCGGGACCCCGGCCTTTCTACTCGCACACGAGTGGTTAGGAGAGAAAGAAATTAGAGTCCAGGCTGGGACTCAGTATTAGCAACAGCTAGCTGTCTTTTTGTCACCTTGATGTCTGACTTACTGTTTTATTTCTCTCCACACTCTCTTTATGTTCTTGTGGGTTTCTTCTTCGTTCACAAATACAGTTGCATGGGAGCTGGCCGTGTGTGCTGCAGAGGGAAGCAGGTCTTGAGGACGCCATTCACACACCGCCCGCCAGACTGGAGTGCTGTTCCCTCCGGGGGGGGGGGGGGGCACAAGGACGTCCCACTGCCCCACGCGGCTCAGCAGGCGGGAGGCCGTGGGTGGGGCCTGAGGGCGGTGGGTGTGGGGACCAAGCTGTCTCCAAACCCACTCACCATCTTACAGTGGTTTATGCCTGTCACCAGCCTGCATAGTCATGTCTTGCCAGTGTTTGCAACAGAGAATTTTTCAGAGCCGTGTTTTGCTCTAAAGGCTAGCGAGGAAAAGGTGTCTTTTTTTTAAGGACAGTTATTATAGTTACTCGTTTATCGTCAGGGTGTGCTATGGTTCTCCCTTTCTACTACTGTGAAACGGGTGACAGACACAGGGGCCATGTAACAGCTGGTTGCAACTTAAACGCACACACTGTTGCCCTCCGTAGACGCTCCACGCAGGCAGACGACCGGGGTCCCCAGAAATCGAAGGACAGTTGTGAACATGAAAGACACAGACCGAATCAGTTCACAGAGAAGCAGGACTCTCGACCACATACAGACCGTGGCGGAGAAGAGCTCGTGGGGAAAACCCTATAACCAAGGTGAGGGAGACAGACTCTGGCCCCAGGAGACACGGGTCAGTGCCACCCAAGGGGGTCTTTCTGGAAGGGCTGGGGGTCAATGGAGGGGTCTCCCAAAAGGCAGGAAAAGACAGAGATGAAAATACGAGCAAATCACGGAGTCTGTCTACCAATTCGGATAAGAATAGTTTCAGAAAAAGAACTGGGAAAAAAAAGAGAAGAAGGAGAGAAGTCACCGTTAAGGAAATTAAAATAATGTTTTTCCAGAATCAAAGAACATAAGTTTCTAAATCAAGGGCCCCCTGTCCCCAGCACAGTACATGAAAAGACTCACATTCAGGTGCATTATTGTGAAATTTGATAAAACCAGGGGAAAGGAGAGAGGCTATGGAGCTTCCAGAGTTAAGAGAGAGAGGGAGGCAGAGAGAAGAAGAGAGAGGGAGGGAGGGAGGGAGAGAGAGGGAAGGAGGGAGGGAGAGAGGGAGGGAGGGAGGGAGAGGTCAAATGTGATGAATCAGAAATCAGAGTAACTTTGGACTCTGACAGCAACCCTGGGAGCCAGCAGTCCATGAAATAAAGGCTTCAAAATCCCAAAGGGAAATTATTTCCGAACCAGCCAAGGTGTCAGTTAAGTCAGAAGATGGAGGGAGGACACTTTCAGATGTGCAAGAGCCTCAAACATCTGTCTCCTCTGCACCTGTCACTGGAGGCCACAGGAAGCTGCGTGTCACCCGAAGAAAGGAGGAACCCCCGGACCGAGGAAGCGAGACCCTCCAGGAGGGAGGCCCAGGGGGCCGGTGGCGGGTGGTCCTTGGATGCGGCCGAGCGCCAGGCCTGAAGGGCCACCCGCCCCGGCTAGAGCAGGCCAGAGGCTCTGGGAGACATCTCTCCAAGACGCTGCCCAAGAAGTTAAAATCGATGGAAAACCGAACGTGCCCGAACGTCCTGGGAAGTTGGACGGCTGCCAGAATGTGGAGCTGACTTCGTGATAAACACACACAAGGAGCGGGCAAACGGACTAACGTGGTCGTTACCCGGGAGAAACAAAAAGACCTGCAGGAAAGGAGCCGCCACCCTTCGCTACAGGCCCAGCTGTGAAGAGTCCGGGGAGTGCTGGCCGGACGAGCAGAGAAGGCTGCGCAGGACGGGGTGTGGGCGGGCGAGGGGCTGTGTCCTCATCCTCCACCTGGGGGGCCGGTGGGCGCACAACTGAAGTTTGGGAAAGCAGCAGCACACACATGGTACCCGCAGACGTGGAGGCCCGCCCTGGCACGAAGGAGCACAGGAGGGCAGAAGGCTCCCTCTGGAGAGATGCTCCCTCGGGAGGAGTGCTCCCTCTGAGGGGTGCTCCCTCTGGAGAGATGCTCCCTCGGGGGGAGTGCTCCCCCTGGAAGATGCTCCCTCGGGGTAATGCTCCCTCGAGGTAATGCTCCCTCCGGAGGAGTGCTCCCTCTGGAGAGATGCTCCCTCTGGAGAGATGCTCCCTCAGGAAGAATGCTCCCTCTGAGGGGTGCTCCCTCTGGAGAGATACTCCCTCGGGGGGAGTGCTCCCCCTGGAAGATGCTCCCTCGGGGTAATGCTCCCTCCGGAGGAGTGCTCCCTCGAGGAGTGCTCCCTGGGGGGAGTGCTCCCTCTGGAGAGATGCTCCTTCGGGGGAGTGCTCCCTCTGAGAGGTGCTCCCTTGGGGGGATGCTCCCTCTGAGAGGTGCTCCCTCTGGAGAGATGCTCCCTCAGGAGGAATGCTCCCTCTGAGGGATGCTCCCTCTGGAGAGATACTCCCTCGGGGGGGGAGTGCTCCCCCTGGAAGATGCTCCCTCGGGGAGTGCTCCCTCTGGAGAGATGCTCCCTCGGGGGAGTGCTCCCTCGGGAGAGTGCTCCCTCTGGAGAGATGCTCCCTTGGGAGGAATGCTCCCTCTGGAGGAGCGCTCCCTGGGGGGGAGTGCTCCCTCTGGAGAGATGCTCCCTCCGGAAGAGTGCTCTCTCTGGAGAAGGGTAAATGGGAAGATCGGGGGCAGGGCAGCAAATAGCACAGAACAACGGACTCTAAGCGTATCCTTGCATAACTTCCATAATATTGAACACAGAACCAAACCTAAGAGAAAGACCTCAAAAATACGCTAATGTAAAATTCAGTTGGGAAGCCTAGAAACAAAATAAGCGTCCCTGAGCTCACTGTGCAACCTGCCTGCTGGATGGCCTCATGTGCTCTTTGTGTTTGGGCACCGCAGCCGCCGGGGCACAGGCTTCCTGCGTCTTTCCGCACAGGTACAGACACCTGGACAGCGTGTGGTCTAGCTGTGCCTGCTTCCGGGCGCCACAGGGATGAAATCGCACCCCAGGAGTGTGGTCACAGCCTCAGACACGGTCCCCTGCCTCCTTCACGTACTTTTGTAATCCCCTCCTCTGAGAGCGGGCTGGCCCCGGCGACTTGTCTCTGACAGACAGAACACGGCGGAAGCGATGGGCCATCAGCTCTGAAATCCAGCTATAAAAACACCACGGCCTCTGTGCCGAGCGACCCGAACCTTGTTCTCTTTGGGATCGCTCCCGTCCGGGGGAAGCCACTGGCCGTGCCGTGAGGTGACCCTACGGAGAGGCCCGCCTGGTGAGGGGCCACAGCATGCCCACAACGGGGTGAGCGAGCTTGGAAGCAGAGACCCTCTAACCTGAGCCTTGAGAGGAGACCGCAGCCTGGGGGGCAGCTTGACTGCAATCTCACGAGAAACCCGAGCTGAGGTGCCTGCTCAGGCTGCCCCCGAATCCCTGACCCTCAGCAACTGTGACGTCGGCAACATCTGCCGTCTCAAGCTGCTGAATTCTGGGGCAACTTGTTATGCAGCGACAGGTAACTGATACGGTGAACTTCTATGGACTGCCTTTTCCCCTCCCACCGGGCCCCTCCCAACGGGACCCCCCACCCCCAGCCTCTCCCACCCTGGAGTCCTCCCACTGGGACTCCTTTCCCTGGGGCCCCTCCCACCAGGACCCCCTCTTCCTGGGACTCTGCCCCCCCATCCCTCCCCCTCCCTCTGGGCCCCCCCCACTGGACCCCTCTCCCTGTGGCCCCACCCCCACCCCAGGGCTCCTGTGGCCCACAGTCCATCCGTGGCTCTTCACTGCTCTGCTGTGATCAGCGTGTCTGCAGGCCCCACAACAGCCCAGCCTCACCCCTGACTTTGGTACCCGCTTACCCAGAAAGCACTTGCCTCAGATGATTTCGGGTCTTTGCTCAAACGTCAGGGTCTCCGTAGGGGCTCCCTGGTCACCCTGTTTACACGGGCCATACCGCCCCCCTTTGCCCCACGAACACACCGCCACCTGATAGGATATATGCTCTGTCGGCCCCGTTAGAGCAGAAGTCTCCAGGGCAGGACGTTTTGTACAGTCTGCTGCGCTGTCTCCAGTAGTCGGTTCACATGGGTTGAATGAATGAGTGAATGACTCATTTTGTCTCTATCGCAAGCCGGCAGCACAGGGGCTCTTACCCCAAGTAAGCAAAAAGGCTGATTCTACACGGAGCTGCCGTGAGCAGCAGGACGGTGGCCGGGAGGGAGCGGGGGGTTGGCGAGCCTGGCCAGCTCCCACTGAGGGGAGCCGCTCACGAGCGCTGGGGCCTCTTCCTGCCCCTGCCCCTGCCTCTGCCGCGTCCCTAGAATCAAGGAATGACCGGGTGCCCTCGGAATGCCAGCTTCGGGGAAATCGCTGCCACTCCCCAAGGGTGTCCCGTCAGCCTAAGTTCAGGGGCGTCTGAGCCGCTTGCGGCCGGTGAGAGCCGCCGGCCTCGGAAGTCGGGGACCCCGAGCGGCCGATGGGCCAGGCTGGTGGTCGCAGCCGCAGGCCAGTTCACGTCAGGGCAAACAAAACCAATGAAGTTCTTTCCCGCCTTAAAAAGCCTTTCCCCAGTAAGCATCTGGAAATGTGAGACGCACAGCTGTGGGGAGCCAGGCTGCCCACGGGGACCCCAGGCCCAGGCGGCGTGTGCACAGGGCCCCTCGCGTTACTTTCGTGGCCGGCGTCCTGAGTTGTAAGAGCTGACTCTGAGTCGAGGAGAGTGAGGGGGCTCCCTCCTGCCGGGCGACGCAAGGCCACGGCCGAGGGTCTCTCCGAGGCAGCTCTCATGCTTTATTTCTAAGAGCTCGCAGAGTGGGGGGCAGGGCCTCCGGTCGTTTCTGAAAGGGGAGAAAGCCATCACCGCCACCACGCCCACCGAACCAGCCACGACCCGCCACCGAGCAGATGTGGCCGTTCCCTTCTGCGGACACAGTTCCCGCGGACCCTCTCGCGGAGGCGGTGGCACGCACGTCTCCGCCGGCGGTTTTCTGGGCGGACTTTTGCCAAACGCGGGCCTGGGGTCGCACGTGGACGTGGCCTCGCTGACAGGCGGGAGGGACTCAGGCGAGAAGGCCCAGCTCAGCCCTCCCGGGGCGAGCAGCTCTCCTCCGCCCGGTCTCCTCCTCCCCTGTGGTGCCGAGGCGTCCGGCCAGCCTCTCCGGTTTGCCCACGGAGGCGGCAGCCGGGGGACCCAGACGCCAGTCCACTTGCTTCACGACGGGTGCCGTCACCCTCTCCGAACGGCTCTGCAACGGGAAACCAGCTGGCTCATCTGGCAAACCCTTCTGAGTCAGTTTCTCTGCTCGCAATGTTTTCTTTCGTTGTGTTAAAAAATATTTCCGTGTTTCCTGATTTGGAAATGTTTAATAAAAAGCACGAAACCGGAGAAAAACAGTATGTTTGGAAGAAGCACTGGACCGTGGCAAGTGTGCGTTTGCCGGTGTGGGGAGGCGGTGGCCGCGGGCCAGGCCCTGTGTCCCCCCCACCCTTCCGTCGTTCCTTCCGGAGCCTCTGCGCTCGGCCTTCTCCCTCGTCCCCCGTGTCCCCCTCCTCTGACCCGCACCCCCAATCTCTCCTCTCCTCTTTCCCGGTCACTGACTCAGTCGGTCTCTCGCCCTCCCCCCGCCGGGAGGCCCCCTTCGTTTCCTTCAGCTCAGTTGCACTTACTCTGCAAACCTGGACTGTGTCCCTACGGGGCGGCCAGACACCGAGGGCCTGCAACGAACGGACACAGGTCTGTTCCCCCGGCGATCTTGTGTCCACGGACTCAACGGGCACCTCCCACCCTCTGACACCAGCCCGGCCCCAGCCTGGGGCTTCGCCGAGGGAAAGGGCAGGTCAGCTGACTTTCCCCGGGGCCCCGGGGCCCTCCTCCTCCTCCTCCTGCCATCTCCCACCTGCGGGCAGTAAACGCCACCACCTGGCCACGCGGGGACACCTGGCCTCCGCTGGCTCCCCCACAACCCGCACTCGCTGCCTGTCCCAGCCACGCCCCCAGCGGCACCCACCTGCACCACTGCCTCAGTGTCCCCAGCCGGCCTCCTTGCTCCAACCCGTGCCCCACTCGGTCGCCAGGCAAGTCTTCCCCAAACACAAGATCCTCCCTGCTTCGTACCCGCCGCGGCTCCCACCGGCCGAGGGTGGGGCGGAGGGTGACCTCGGCGTGCACGCTCTGGGCTACAACCACCACCGGTCCGGAACCAGCAGTGGCCGAACACCTGATGCTCGTGAACAGCCCACGTTTTGCGTCGGGGAACGTACAAAGCTTGCCCCTACGACAACCTCGCTTTGCTCTCTTGTGCTCTGATTCGCCTTGTCCTTGGGCAAGGAAGCAGGGGGACCCTATAAACCGGGGACCGCCTAGGTTGGGTTTCTCCTGTGTCGCCGGAGTAAGAGAAACAAATAAGGTTGGGAGCAGTGGCTTTGGTACAGGATTGAGTCCAAACTCCGCCCGGCGAAAGAGGCTGGGCCCACCGACGCTCCGAGCCTCTCGCGGATGCCCTGGCAAGCATCTGCTGGGCCCCTCTCCCACCCCATACCACCCCCTGCCCACTACTGGACCCCTCTCCACCCCATACCCACCCCCTGCCCACCAATGGATCCCTCTCCCACCCCATACCGCCCTCCACCCCCACTGCTGGGCCCCTCTCCCACCCCATACTGGACCCCTCCCGTGCTGGGCTTCACTCACTCTGGCCCCTTGGGCCCAGGAAGTCGCCTCCTCCAGAAAGCCGTCCCGGATCAGGTGCCCTCCACAGAGCTGCCTCCCCCCCACCCCCCACTTCTCCGTGACGGGAGCTGACGGTGTGCTCACCCCTGGGCTTGCCCTCCTGCATGGCCTCCCTGCCCTCCCCCCTCTCACAGCTGCCACCCTTGGCTTTTGTTCGGCACCACGGACCCCGGCGCCAAGCGTGAGCTGTTGTCCTCCCGGTCCGGCCCGTTCCCGCCATCCGTCGTGGAGCCGACCCGGGGGCCACGTTCTCAGCTTTCCACGTACAGACAGAGCGGCCCAGTGGCTGGGGCTCTTGGGGAGGGTCTCCTCAGAGACCGCTCGTCTCGCAGTGTCTCTGGGACTCTCTCTGCCAGGTGGGTAGGCTGCACATCCACTCTGCTTCACAGGGAACAACGGCCTTTACCACGCGCCACGTGGGCCGGCCTTTACGCGCTTCGTGTTCACGGCAACAAGGTTAGGATGGCCACGTGCTGTGGTCTTGAACCGGAAACCCAGGCTCAGCCGTGCTAGGGAACTTGCGCAGGATAAAACACCCGCCAGGCGACAGAGCCCCCGTGTGAGCTTGGGTCTGGCCCCTCTTGACCGTTTCGTGCCTCTGAGGAAGGGGAGGCTCAGAGGGCTTGATTGGAGAGACTGTGGGGATCCGGCCTTTCTCAGGCATCTCATCCCGGATCCACATGAGCCGCCTTCACAGGGGGTGAGCCAACGCCAGGGCCGCCCTGCTCAGCTGGCTAGGCTGCGCACTGTGCAACTCCGCGGGATGCCGTTCCCGGAGACTTCAGTGTGCACGCGGCCCCCTGGAGGGCAGTGCCCCGTAGGCGGTGGTCCTGGCTGGAGCCTCAGAGGGAAGAAGGGAGGCTTTGTCCTCTCACTTATGACTTCCAAAGAGAACTAAAGGCGGGCAGCTCCCCAGGTGAACAGACGCTGTGGCGGTGCCTGGGCAGGGTTGTGTGGGAGGGAGGTGGGGACCACCCCGGGGACCAAAAACGAAGAGGAAGAAGATGGAAGAAAGTCCCGGAAAGAAGCTTTCTCCTTGCGGTTTCCCAGCGCGGTGAGGCTTCCTGCTCAGGGCGTAGAGCCTCCCCCTGCCACGGGAAGAGTGGGCCCCCGGGAGGGGGCGGCGTGGCTGCGGGGCCTTCCCTGACCATTAGCGGTCTCTGCACGTGGAGTGTGGCTGCCTCTGGCCTCTTCCCACAGGCCTGGGCACCCGGGGGGCACGTGTCCCCGGACTGCGGGGGGTGGGCTCTGACTAGGTGAAGAGTGACAAGTCTGGGGGGGCCCACCTGTCCCACAGCCAAACCACCCAGACCGTGGTTCACACGACTACGTGGAAAATTCTGGAACACATCAGAAGTCATGCTAATTCAGAAGCTCAGCGCCATGTGAGGAAGAATGGAGAGAGCCAGCACGCACCCATCTTTCCCTGCCGGGGTGGCGGGTGGCGGGCGGTGGGGGTGGCGGGGCGCTTTCCTACAGGAGGAATCTGTGAGTCTCCGTAGCTGGCGTGCCCCAGCGTCCTGGACAGCAGCAGCCGGAAGGAAAGGCTCCCAGCCGGGGCCTGGGCCGAGGGGCTCACGCCCTCCTGACTCATCTCCCGGTCCCAGGAGCAGGAGGGGACACAGCTGGGGCCAGACCACCCTCCGCATCCTGACTCCTTTTGCCCGCCTCTTGAACTGAGACATTCTCGCTGGGGGAGGGCAAGGGGCACGAGACGGCCCCCGGAGACCCCTTCTCGCTTGCAGGGTCCGCAGGGCATGGTGTCAGGTCACCCTGTCGCTGACCTCTGAGAACGGGCCCAGCCAGCTCCTTCCCCGGCTGCCTCAAGGGGCCGCGTGGGGAGACACAGATCCGCAGGAGGCTTGCCCTAAACTGACCCGGTGGTGACGAGTGTCCCGAGGAGCACGGAGATGGCTGCCCTGAGGGTCTCTGCCCACGGAACAGGCTCCTCCAAGGGTACGTTAGCCCAGGGGCCAGGACTCTCTCAGGAAGGGACACACAGACGTACGGTCAGGACCTGGGCAGGGGACTTTGCCCCTGGGAGTCACAGTCCTGCGGTTACCCCTAACGCAGCGAACCCCTTCCTTCTAGGTAAAGTGACGGAGGCCGGAGAGGGGCACGCTGGGGCCTGTGCCCTCAACCTCCAACCGCCTCTTTCGGCCTGAGCCACCAGCCATGTGGGCACCGCGGTGGTTGCCCCAGGAGAGGACCCAGCTGGGGGCTCAGACTCCAGTTTGCTGTGGGACCCTGGGCCTGGGCTTCCTTATCCGCAAATGGGAGGATTTGGCCAAACGAGCCCAGAACCCCTTCCAGCCCAACGGTGGAGGTTTCTTTGATCGCACTCGGCCCCCCACCCCGCCCCTGCCCAGTCTCTGGGGAGCCTGCGGCTGGGCACGGACCACAGATGCAAGCAGCCCTGCCCCAGCACCGCCCCCTCTGCAAACTAAGGGGCTCCAAGTTCCACGGAGCCTCTGCCGGCCCCCGGCCGAGACCTCAGACCCCTGAATACAGGAGGTCCCGGCAACGGGGCAGGAGAGGGTGGGCCGGTGCCACGGCTGGGCTCGGGCCGCCACGCGGGCCCCTTCCTCCGCCTGTCGCCCAGCGAGCCCCCGGCCCCTTCACCCCGGCCCCCGGCCCCGCTCTGCTTTACAGGAAGTAGCATCACAGAAGATGTTCACGACGCGCTACCAGGAAACAAGCCTGCCCGGAAACTACAGCCCACCTCTGCCCCTGCACTGGCCGAGACCCCAGAGGAGGGAGCGTCCGAAGCAGACAAGAACCTGGGGACAGGCAGAGCCCAGGAACTGCAGACAAGGCCACACAGCTGTCTGAGTGCCAGGAAGCAAACAGATGCGGAGGAAAGTCTGGCCCCCCCAAAGCAGGGAGACACAGGAGGCGCGGAGGGAAGGCCTCCTGAATTTATTTTTGGGTCAGATCTGTCCTGATTAGCTTCGGGGCTGCTGGCGGTAACGAAAGTGATGGTGATGGCCCCTGGGTGAGCACATATCTGCTTTTACCTGGCGAGCGGTTTCATGAAACGCATCCTGAGCAACGGAACCACCGTCCAGAGTCTGCAGGAGACAGAAGGACCCCACTGCCAACGTCGTCACCCGCTCACCCAAACACAGGTTTGTCGGACCGTTAGCTCGGGGGGCCTTGGGCCCTGGGGTCTCGGAGCTCTGATGGGTCAGGGAGGGCCAGGCTGGAAGTGCCCAGGCCGGGAGGCACCCGGGAGCCGGAGGACCCCGGAGGGAGGCCCGTAGGTGCATCGGCCTCTCGGGGCGGGTACCCACACGGCTGTGAACAGGAAGACAGGTTCCCCATGCGCTCGCCTCCTACAAGTGCCGGCACTCAGGTGGACGTTCTCTTAGGGACTCGCCTTCCGCTGGGGGAGAAGCAATCGAGGAAGCTCATACGGCGGCCGAGGCCCCCGCCGCCCTGGGCCCGTTTCTCTCAGTGCTGGAGAAAACACTGGAAGAGATTACCGCGAGGGCGATGGGGAGGATGCGTGCACACAACCAGCACGTGACAAACGGCTCCCTCCCTCCCCCGGGCTTGAGGTGACCCTCGCCTGGGGCTTCCGAGACCCCGGCCCAGAGCCCCACCGGCCCTTGGGCCTAACTTGGCCACAGCGACCGTCTGGCAAGCTCAGGAGGGCACCGTCTAATTTCCGAAATGACGAAAGCCTCGAGACACGCTGCTCCCTAAATAAGACCCGCGCTTTAAATTATACACAAGAACAAAACAAATTACGGGTGCTGGTAACTGAGGGGAGCGCTCGCACACACTAAGCTTGACAAGGTAATTACAAAGCTGGACCCAGTTACCCAGACTCACGTTTCCTTAACTCTGTAAGCCTGACGACGTAGTGTTCACGTCATTACTTCTGACCTACACTTTCGCGAAGACCGTCTGCCCCCGCCCCACGCTGAGGCGTGGCCCCGAGGGCCATGTACCTGAGAGCGGGAAGTGGCTTCCCGCTGGACCTCGGCGCTCTTCATGGCACCGTCAGCGTCAGCCTAGGGGCCAGACAGCACGTCCCCAGACGATCAGAGGACTTCACAGCCCGAACTGAAGAAAGACTACATGTGCTTCGCCCATTTTTCTCTTTCTCCCTTGGCCCCAACACACTCACGTAAGACACCCCTCCCCATTTAACACCCCGAGAGCCCTGCGGCAGGCAGTCGGGACCCCAGGGCGCCAGGCCTCCCCGCCCCGCAAGTCGGGGGACGGGACGGGTCACTGAGCCTGGCTGAGCTCTCGGGCCCTAATGCCCCGGAAGGGGACTGGGGCTCTACCTGTCTGCTCCCTTCCCAGGGCGGCCCGGAAGCAGCAGACCCGGGTCCTGGATTTCATGGTCTCCCGGCTTTTCACCTCCTCCTCTCGGAGCTTCATAACCCCGCGAAGGAGGCAAGACAGCTTGAAGCTCCAACCTGCAGATCAGAACGAGGCCCGGGGAAGGAAGGGGACTGGCTGGGGTCTGACTTCACGAAGGGCAAGTGACTCGTCCAAGGTGGCACAGCCAGTCCCCTATCAGGGCTCGGCTTTGAGTCTGGGCTTTCTGACTTTTTGCCACCGCTTTCGATTCGGGACGCAGCAGACTTACATGTAGGAATGCAAGGTGCTATTACGATCTTTGCTAATGTTACTGAACTTGAACCAAGCTGGTTTCACCGCAGGTGGTCTAGGTGGGACTGCGGGGGCCCTGGACACTAAAGGGTAGAGCAGGGGCTGCGATCCCGAGGGAGCAGTGAAAGGTTTTCAGGGGTAAGAGACGTCCCCGTGGGAGTACAGGCTGACGCCACACACGCTACCCCTACGGCCGCGTGCGAGGCGGCAGGGCTGCGGCCGGGCGAGGTGGCGGGCAGAGAGGATCTGAGAGACATTACAGAGTAAGAATAGCAGTCCGATGCCTGAGCACAGAGTGAGAGTGCGGGCAGCGTGAGTGGTTTTGAGCCCCGGAGGAACTTATGACCCAGCAGCCCTTCTCCCCTTCTTCGTCAGTAAAAGAACCCAGGAATGAGCAAGGACTATCGATAATAAAGACTATATTTTTCCATCCGTGTAACCGGCCACTGGATGCGAATGAAAACGACGTGTGTTCCTTCCAGGACAAGTCTTTTTTTTTTTTTTTTTTTTTAATTTTTTTTTCCAACGTTTTATTTATTTTTGGGACAGAGAGAGACAGAGCATGAACGGGGGAGGGGCAGAGAGAGAGGGAGACACAGAATCGGAAACAGGCTCCAGGCTCTGAGCCATCAGCCCAGAGCCCGACGCGGGGCTCGAACTCACGGACCGCGAGATCGTGACCTGGCTGAAGTCCAGGACAAGTCTTTAAAGGGAGAGCACACATCTTATTTTGTCCCTTCCTCCCTCCTGCAGGCTAGAAGGTAAGTGGGATGGCTGGAGCTCCAGCAGCCTTCTTGAACTACGAGGAAGAAACCATGCCTGAGGGCTGGCAGGGCCACAAGACAGAAGGAGCCTGGGTCGCTGATGCTGTCGAGCACCACACCTGCTCTGGACTGACCTTTCCAAGTCTTCTTTTGCATAACAAAGAAACTTCTATTTTGTTTAAGCTGCTATTATTCTGAGTTTCCTGTCACTTGCAGTCAAAAGCTAGTGCTCACTGATAAAGCTCCTGAGAAAAAGAAGACAGAAACAGAAGCAGAAAGCAGTAACAGGCCGTACGCTGATTCTGAACGTGGACTTGATGTACGGGACACCGGCTTGTGAGAAAACGCATGTGAATCGGCCTGGATGCACACGGGGCGTCTGAGAGCTCTCCTGCCAGGGCCCCACCTCCCCTCCCGGCCACACCAAAGTGGCTCCCTCCCTACTTCCGGCTTCCTCTCCAGGCAGGTGCCGGACCCATGTTCTTGGAACGAACCAGACCGTGTTACTCTTCTAGGTAAGAATCTTCAGGGGCTTCCCTCCGCCCTTGGCTTCCATGCCCTAGCACCGCCCAAGGCCCCCACCGTGGGCCTCCCGCCCCCTCTGTAGCTCAGGCCACGGCCACACGTCCGTCCATCTTCTGTCCTTCTGGTGACTCCGCGCACCGCGCCCTTTGCCGGCGCAGAGCCTCTGTACGTGCTGTTCCCTCTTCTTGGACGGCCTGCCCGCTTGGTCTGTAAACGGCTCAGCCGTTCTCTGCTGACGCATGACCTCTCCAGAGCAACCTTCCAGGCACGTCCCGGCTGAGCAGGATGTGGCTGTCCAACCCCATTACTTAAAAAAAAAAAAAAAAAAAAATATTGCAACCTTGTGTTTAACTTCTTCGCAGCACGGAGCCTAGATGTGAAATCGCTCATTTGGTCCCCGTTACCGGCTTTCCCCGGTAAACTATAAGCCCCGTGAGGGGAAAAACCGTGTGTTTTGTCTTCTAAGGTATATTTAACCCCTAACACAGTGCCTGGTGAGTAGCTGGACCCAATATGACGAATGACACCATTATTTAGCAAGCTGTTCGCACTAAAGCATGCTGCTCTGGGAGGCCGGGGCATTCCCGAGCTGGTAGGCAGGTCTCTGGGGCGGGCACGACGGCGGGCACGACAGACGATGTCCAGTCCAGGGAAGCAGATCTGGCAGAGGAAAGACTGGAAGAGACGGTCCAGAAAGCAGGGGAGGAGACCCCGACCCTCGGCACTCAGGCCGCTGGCCGGATAACTACAGCCTTCATCACGGAGACGACCGAGGGGGAGCGACGGACCCCAGGCTGGACGCCCGCCCCTGCTAAGGCTGGGAGCAGGACACGAGCCTCTGGACGCCGTGAGCCCCACCGGATCCCCACGCGGCTTAGCGGCCTCCCAGCCTGACCCTCAGCTGTGGTTCCTGTCTGGCGGTGCCTCCCGGGGCCAGGGTGCTGGACGCTCGCCGCAGGACTCGGGCCGAGCGGGCCGTCCGCATGCGCTGGGGAGAGGTCAAGGGGACAGCACGGGGCTGCGTGCTGTCCCGGGTCTCACTCCTCCGTCCCAGGCCCCGTGCCTGCCCGGCCACTCTCAAGCTGCGTCAGAAGGAGAAGGATGCCAAGAAGAGAGGGGGTGGTGTAACATTAGGGGCGCTGGATTCGGTCTGGGGCCTCCACCCGGTGGGGACTCGGACGAGCAGGAGGGAGAGGTCAGGTCAGAACGGAGTCCAAGGAGCAGAGACCATCAGTTTCAAGAAGATGAGACGGGTTCTTGAATATCTAAGGGGCCTTTGGTGGAAGAGGGAACACCAGCCCGCTGCAGTGCAGGCCTGCGGTGAGCCGAACGCTCTCCCCCTGCCGAGGGCTTTCTGGGAATCAGAGGTCCTGCTGTCCCGTGGCTAGCTCGCCCACGGTCACCGCCGTAGGAGCCCGAAACCATCTCTGGCCAGATGGAGGTGCTTGAAACACCAACCTGTGTTGCTTGAATTTCTTTTGTGTTGATACGGAAAACAGAGTCAGGACCCAAGTCACAAACTAGGAGAAGGTTAATTATAACCAGCATCAGGAAGGTGCTTCTATGTCAGAGCTGCCTGCACGGAAGGAACGGTCTTTTAGACTGGCGACTTCCTGGTCCCAGGGCGTGTCCAGCAGAGGCTGTAGGACTCTGGTCAGGTTAAGTACATGAACAGTGCGCAAGGTAGACAGTAGAACCAGGAGCCAGGCCGTCCTCTGACTTCAGCCGGGTCGTGTCCATCGCGGGACTCGGCCTCTGTGCACCGACACCCGCTGAGCATATGTTGGCTCAGCCGAGACATGTTTAAAGTTTCCAAAAGGAGTTTTGCTACCTGTGGGGTGCCAGGCCCACGTGGCCCGTGTCGGCATGTGTGGGCCGGCCCGCAGGAGTCCCGATGGCAGGCAGCTCCCACGAGTGTCCTGGCAGAGTGTGACCGGGTGTCAGGGCTGGTGACCCAGCCAGCAGGGGACTGTGGCGGGGCCAAAAGCTGTAGGCCGTGCACAGCGGGCAAGTAGGTGTCTAGGTAACGGGGGGTGTCCTGGGGGCACTCAATGAGCTGCCATTTGGGACATGATGTGTCCTCCCCCATTTCCCGTCCTAGCTCAGCCCCTGGGTGCCTGTGGCCCCGCTTAGGAATGCTGGCTTTACGGAAATTCATCATTTCTCCAGTTCTTGACCCTCCTAAGAGGGGTCATCTATTATTATTTAACATAAAAGGCGAATACGCTAGTCACAAGTGAACCGTCACGTGCTGAAGTGTCAAATAGCACAAAATCACCGCAAATGTGGAGAAGCCTTGCTGAATCACAAACCACCGAGAGAGAGAAAGTGTAGAGGAGTAAAGATGCGGAAAAATGTCAGACAGGCCCCTGAAACCAGAAGGGGCGCTGCTAGGACCGGGAATGGGGGACAACCCTGGAGCAGAGACCCAGCCCCAAGCCCCTGCTGGCTGACCTCACCGTTGAACCTGAATCCCGAGGCCACTGAGACCCCACCCGCCCGCCCGCCCACCGGGTCGCACTCCCGGCCACGCCCCTGCAGACCCCGCCCCCCAGCGGGGGGAGTTACCGCTCCCCGCCCGGCCCGCCCCTGTCGGCCCCGCCCACCAGCCCCCACCCCCCCCCCCACCCCCCCCCCCCCCCCCCCGTGTTCTCACTCCCGGCCTCGCCCCTGCAGACCCCGCCCTCCGGCCTCACTGTTAGCTCTTCCTACTCCGTGGAGACCCCCCCCCCCCCCCCCCCCCCCCCCCCCCCCGTCCTACCCTGCAGACCCCGCCCCGCGCCTGCAGACACCCCCCGCCCACCTGTTCGCGCTCCCACACCCGCCCAGGGTCCGGGACAAGGCCGCGGCCTCCAGGAGGAACTTCACCTGAGAACAACTGTGTGTAAAACCCCAGCCCTTCAACTTGACCGTCCAAGCCCTGTTGACACGACACCGAGCTCCTGCCCAGGATGAAAAGAGGGGTCTTGCGGAGGGAGAAGCCGCCCCCCCCCCATTCCATCGAGGCATGAACACGAGGGCAGGACATGGGTGCAGAAAACACGATAAAACGGAGGGGAAATCACACCTAACACCCCGCGGAGGGCACTTAGGGCTTCTGTGTTGCCAACCACCTTCCACACGTCTGGTACCGATTTCAGATCGCACCCCCCATACGAGGCAAGCCCTGTGTCACGACTATTTTCCTGCCTTACAGGCCTCAACAGGCTGATTTTTACATCGTCACCCAACTGCCCATCGTAAGGACGCGCTGTGATTTACTTACCTGCTCAAACCCTGGCCTTTAATTTGGTGTCTGACTCTCCACTACTGGACAGGGTGCCGTGCTGAAGCACCAGCGGGAGTCTCCCGTGGTCCCCCCACCCGGAGGGAGGTCTCCCGTGGTCCCCCCACCCGGAGGGAGGTCTCCCGTGGTCCCCCACCCGGAGGAACCACCCCCCCACCAACAAAAACAGCTTTCTCCAGCCCTCATTACGCTTACTTAAATTTTTGTCAGCTCCAGAGGAGAAAAAGTCATTCTGCGTGTCGTTTCTATGTGTGGTTCTCTGGTTAGCCAGGCTGAAGGAGTGTGTTCTCACCGGCCTTTGTATCTCTTCTGCGGTGGTTGTCTGTTTTTACTTTTGGCATTGTGTTTTGCTTTCTGAGAGGAGTTTTTCTGATGGGGTTCTGAGACTGCTTTGTGTGACAGGGATGTTCACTTCTTGTCACATTTGCTGCAAATATTTTCCCTCGTGTAACATTTGCTTCTTTAAGCAGGCATGTATTTTTTGAAGGGTGGAAATCTCAAGTTGCGCACAGGCCGTGCACAGAGGCGACAGTCCCTCTCTCCGTGTTCTCTTCCGAGGTTCCTTCCCATCTCAGGATTGATTCAATATTCGCTTTGTTTTCTGGAGCTTACTCGTGGTTTCTCCTTTCGCATCTGACTCTTTCATCCGCCTGGAATTCATGTCGATGGCTGGTGAGAGGCGGGCTCTAATTTGATTTTTCATCCAGGGATCTAATCTCCAATCTCCCCGTTAACATTCACTGAAGAACCTACTGCCTCCTATTTGGTTTTCTTTCTCTTATCGCTTCTCAGCCCTTGACTGAGATCAACTGTGGTTTTCTTCCTCATCTACTGGGTTCTTACATAGTAGGGATTATTTCAGGGCTTCCCCTTAGGGTTCACTGATCTATCGCCACTGATCCTGCAGTAACACCACCGGGACTTAATTACTTAAGTTTTAGAATACATTTTAATATCTAGCAAAGTCCCTCTCAATGATCTTCTTCCAAAACAAGTTAAGCTATTCTCGTTTATTTATTAAAACATCACAAAACCAGTACTCACTCCCCCTTAAAATTCCTAATTTTCTTTTAATAAAACCCTTTTTAAAAAATTTTTTAAAGTTCATATATTTATTCTGAGAGAGGGAGAGGGAGAGGGAGAATCCCAAGCAGGCTCCACGACATCAGCACAGAGCCCGATGCAGGCCTCAAAGTCACAAATCGTGAGATCATGACCTGAGCTGAAACCAAGAGTCGGATGCTCAACCAACTGAGCCGTCCAGGTGCCCCTTAATAGAAAAACTTTAGGGATGTTTTCCCTCCACATACAACTTGGTCACACCATGAGTTTAGATACACAGTCATCATCGTAATTTTTAAAAGAGCCTTTAATGGTGGTTTTGAATAAATCTCTTTTGGCCGAGGTGTGTAGCTGAGGGGATTGCTTTAAAAGTTCCCCTAAAAAGTTTCCTTTCAGCTGAACTTTTATAGCCTCATGGTTAGAGAATATGTCTGAAGATTTTTTTGTGATATTTTGAAACATGTGGCCAAGAAGTTGGTCGATTTTTGTCAATGTACCATGGGTGCTTAAAAAGATGTATTGTTTGTTTATAGGCTACAAAGTTCAATATTTATCGGTTATTGAAGCAGGCAGTGATTCAGGTCTCAATCTCCTTACTTATTTTTGCATCAAAGTTCCCAGTGTATGCTACTTTTATCCATATTAAATGGTCCTTCTAGACCATTTCATGCTTTTTTGCTTTGAATTCTAGTTGGTTTAAAATGAGGATTTCTCTTCAATTGCCCTTTGGTTTGTACTTACCTAATAAATCTCTGGTATTCATTTGTTTTTCCAGGTCTTTCTGCTTTAGGAACCTCTTCTGTAAACAGCATGAAATCAAATTTTGCTTTTAAATCCCATCTAGGAGACACTGCTTTCGAACAGCGGAGGGAAACTCAATTATGTTGACTGTTCTCAACTGTGAGTTTGGTTTTTTTTCTCATCTGGCTTCACGCTTTCTGTGGTTTTAAATTCTTCCTACTTCTTTTGTCCTTCTGCTCCTGACGCTGTTTGTGTCTCGTGCAGGGGTGTGGAGGGGGCACGTTCTCAAAGAGGGGAGAGGTGGGGCTCTGGGGCGGGGTTTCGGGTTGTTTGGACCGCCCTGTGCCTCAGTTTTCTCACATGGACGGCAGAGATGAGTGACAGCAGCCCCCACACCCCACAGAGCTGTGGTTAAGTGACATAACACGTGGCTGGTGCCACTGCTGTCCTCATTGTCACACTTCCAAACTCCACCTGTGGTTACCTTTAGCTCTAAAAATTATTTAAACTATATCTCTCTAATTATCAAAATTGAGTGATACGGCTTTAAAATTCTTTTCTACCTAAGAGGACGAAGGTAGTCCGCTCTGACTCATCCTTCTTTGTCTTCCCTCCACTTTCTAATCTGAGGGTTTGCAGCCTCTACCTATTACGGTTTTTTTTTTTTCTCCTCGTCTTCCCAGAGTCTGCTGTTTGCCTGACATCGGGGTTGGGTTTTGCAGCCATGGTGTTGCCCACCCCTCTTGCTCTCACATCACCCCATCAAGACCTTTACTGGGATTCATTCCCCGAAACTTCTGAGCCCACAGAACTCCAAGCAGGACTTCTGTCCCCTGTGTCCTTGCGGGAATGACACTAATGTCTGAAATGTAGGGTTCCAGAGGAGAAGCGTGCTCTGTGTAGCCCATGTGTCCCGGGATGGCTGAACCTTCAGGTTCAGGCAGTTTTCCAGAAGGAGTTTATTTGCAAACGTGTAGGTATGCCTTCATTTCCCTGTTCTTATATGTGTCCATCTGTCTGATCTTTTTCAAAAACTTTTAATATTTTTTTGGGAAAGAGAGAGAGAGAGAGAGAGAGAGAGCTGGGGCAGGGAGCAAGGGAGAGACAGAATCCCAAGCAGCCTCCACACTCAGCACAGAGTCCGACACGAGGCTCAAACTCACCAACCGTGAGATCATGACCTGAGCCAAAACCGAGAGTCGGACGCTGAACTGACTGGACCACCAGGTGCCCCCAATCTGCCTGGTCCTACCCCCCACCCCACCCCTCAGGCCGCCAGTTCCGGAAAAGTTTTCTTGGTGTACATCTTTGATGATGCTTTTTTTCTCCAAATTATGCTGGTTCTTGGGTTTGGCCTTGATTCTAGAACCTCCAATTCTGACCCACGATTCACCATCTCTCATCTCTTTGTTCTGTTCTACATTCTGGAAGAACTTTTAAGTTTGTCTTCCACATCCCACACCTTTTAAAAACTCAGTGCCTGCAATGTGAATTTTCTTTTTGCTCAGACAATTTTAGTTTTCTGGAACTCTGTGCCTATGTGAACCAAATACGGTTTCCTTTCATATCTGCTCCCTCTTCTCTGGCACAGAAATCACAGCCTCTTGCACCGTTAGAGAAGCCCCAGAACCTTCTAATGTTGCTCTCTCCTCTCCGTCTCTCTCATAACAACGTTCTTCTGCACCTGCAGGATTATTTCCCCATTCTTAATGCAGCAGGTTTGTTTCCAGGGCCTCAGGGAGGATCCCCCCCACATGCTCTGCCGTGAACTTGCCTCGGTTTTGGGGTGACTGTCCAGACCCGGCACCTGCCTGCCTTGGGCTCTTCTCTGCCCCCAGGGACACTGGCCTCTCCCTCCTCCAGCTGGAGGGCAGGCTTCTTCCAAAGTGGCAGGTGCTCTCCTGTCCTCACTGACTAGCCCTCTGACCCTCCAACCAGTGGTTTGCAAGGTTTCGAAGTCGTGGACTCCCGTTGGTACAAAGATTCTGGGCGCGAACCCCTCTACTGTGTGTGTATTTATCGTACGTTGCGCACAAGAGTTACCATCCACTCGCATGGTGAGTACTTAAAGGCTGAAGTTTTGTAATAAAAATGACTGGACAGAAGTCTTTCCCATCGTCCCCGTGGGTCTCAGTGTGCATCCCACGCTGGCGGCCGCACCGCAAACCCCTGGGGGCCCATCAGAACCCACAGCCCCTTCTCAGCTCTGCCCACAAGGGCTCGGCCTGGGGCTGTGTCAGCCCCACCCAGGGGGCCCCCTAGACTGCGTCCCCACTCCTTTCTCAGCCTTGAAGCCCCCTGCCCGTAGTGGCAGGGGTCTGTGGGAGGGAGAGGCCGAGGAGGGGGCTGTCCTCGCTTCTTGGCTTCTGGCTGGCGCAGACCAGACCCAGGGATCAGACCAGACCTGAGACCCAGGCATGGGAAGGTTGGCTCTGTGTGAACGAGAGAAAGAACGGGCCACTGGTGGTTTCCGTCCGGTTCCAGGGGCAGGGCCTCCAGAATCCCATTTCTCACTGAAGCACAAGTGTGTGGAAAGAGATGAACGTTCACACCGTCACCAGCAAAGCCCTGCTGACAGGCTGGCTGTGTGCAGAACTCGGAGCCGGGAGGGAAGGTCCACAGGGAATCCGTTCAAGAGGCTGGAGGTCGTTTGCCAAGCCTTACGGATCCCGCCCACGTCATCCTCTGCTCGATCACAAGACTCTGCACTTCATCAATGTTGGAGGGTCCTTGTTGCCGTCCCCAGGGCGCTGGGGACGCCCGCGGTGGGGGGGGGGGGCCAGGAAAGCCCACTTCTCGAGCCTGCGGCCCCTGAGGCCGGGCTCTCCCCCAGCCGGGCTGCTGGCGGCGACAGAGCTTAATGAGGAGGTTCCCACGACAGGCTCGGGGGAGGGCTGTGGGAGGCGGGCAGGCGGCCAGGAGAATCCCGGAGAACGCCCAGGCCACAGCTGTCAGGCCCGCAGCCGTGACGGAAGGCGGCTCCGGGTCCAAGGGAAACAAGCCGTTGCCGCTGCCCTGCCGGCAGCCAGGGGCAGCCCGCCCTGGGCGAGGGCCACCTCCGTCTCCTTCCTCAGAAGGAGCAAATGTGCAAACCCGTCCCTGTCACATAAAAGCCAACCTGAGACACGAGAAGCGTCTTTTGAAACGCGTCTTGCCGAAGAGGGGTCTCCATAGCAACCCGGGAGTGTGTGTCCACGACGAGCAGGGGTCCGGGCCGACGACCGCGCCGGGGTGCGGAGCCTGCCCTGGGCATCGGCACATGCGCGGTTCTCTAGGACCGCCACGCTGCTCTGTGACCTCGGGCAAGCCGTGTGCCCCCTGCTGTCCGCGGGGACAGAGGCGTCCCCGGGTCAGCTGGGCCAGATGGAGGTCACCTGCCGGCGGCCCGATGCCACAGCCCCCAGGGCAGCCCAGCTTCAGGCCAGGCTCTGACTGACTGGCTCCTGCCCCTTATCTATGACCCGACACCGGGAAGGGCCATGGTCACTTAAGCTGGGCCCTGAAAGAAACTGCTTGGTCACGGTAAGAGGAGTGTTTCCCCGAGTAGGAAAAAGTGCACTCGTTTGTACATGTTGTCACAGTCCCGAAGGCCGGACTCGGGCAGGCTTCCCGCAGGGCTCTCCCGGGGCTGCTTCGGGTATCGGCACCCAGGGTGCAGGGCGCAGGCCGACGGCGGCCGTGAGGTGCCAGGGGTCAAAGGGCGCCTCGGGCGACCCCTCGGGAGCCCTGGAGCCTGGACGGCCCCGGGTAAAGGCGCTGGGCCTTTACAGGCCTATGCTGACAGGTCTCCGCTGGGGCTTTAACTTGGGCCAGGCAGCTCCCTTCAGCCAGGGCAGCTGTGGGGGAGGGGCAAGGCCTGACAACCTCCTGGGGGGAAGGACTGGGCGTGTGGGTGGCACCTCCACTCAGCCTGAATTTACCCAGAAGTCCCTCCTCACCCCCCTCCACCCCCACCCCGGCCAGGACCACGGTACAGAGGCAGGAGCGCAGACAGCAGAGGCCTGGGGTCTGAGCTCCAGCTAAATGGCCGTGACCCTCTGGGGTCGGGGCTCCTGGTCCCCGGGAGAGGCCAGGCCACAGGTTCCTTGCGAGGGCGAGAGTCGCCTGGGGTGGGAGACATACGTGGGCCGAGTTCACACTCTGTGCCCACACGTGCCAGCTCTCCCACACCTCCACCCCAGGCCGGCGCTTTCCCCCAGCTTCCTCAGCTCTAAAGTGGGGATGCTCAACAAGCCGAGACCACGGAGACGACACACAGAGAGCTGGCGGCAGAGCTCGGAGCCAGGAGCAGCTGCCAAGGCTGGGCTGTGCCTCAGGTGCCATCGAGAGGAAGCCGTCTGGGCAAAGGGCCTTTTCACAAGAGGAGGGGGGGGCCCTTTAGGAGGACTTGGGACTTGCTCACTGTAACTCCGTGCCTTTGCTGGGACCTCAGCACGTCTGCGGGCAGGAAGCCAGGGGAGCCCGGCCCGGGCTCAGAAGGCTCGGTGGGCCATTCAATGCCAAATAAAAGGCAACAGAGTACTTTGCAAACTACGCGCTTATTTTTGAGTCAAAAATAGTCATGGACCCGTGGCAGGTTCAATTTGCAATGAAACTCACTTGCAGACGTTTTGTTCCCGGTTCAGCCCATTTGCTCGTCTAAAAACCACAGTGAGCATCACACGCATGCAGGGCTGATGCAAGGGTGTGGGAGGCTTCAGACACCTTAAAGGGCTTGGCGAACTCAATTACAGGTGTTGGAAGGCTCGGCTCCGATCAAGTAGGAAAGAAAACAGGGAAGCATGGGTCCTCGTATGGTAGGAGCTGCTTGCTTCTAATTATATGAAGGGGCCACGAAATTCCCAGGGGTTACCGAAAGATCCCCGTTACAACGATTGATTTCCACTCTCGCGGTGAGGCAGCGCATGGGCCCCACTCAGCACCGATGACAAGGCCTGGAAAGCAGGTGTTATGACCCCCGCTTGCAGGTGACAGACCTGAGGCCCAGAGAGGTACCGTGACCCGCACAACGTACAGCCAGGAGTACGATCAGGACTTTAGGGCTGGACCCAAGCCCTCCCCGCGGGACGCGCGGCCCCCCCACCAGGCGAGCTTGTTAACACGCAAATCCTGTCTAGTGGCTCTGGGTGAGGCCTGAGCCTCCACGTCTAACAGGTTCCCGGTGACGCGAGGCTGCCGGTCTGCAGACCGCTCGCCGCATAGCGAGGCTCCCACAGTGCACAGTGAAAAGGGTTTCTGGGTGAATACCTTTGAGAAAGTCTGGACTCAACAAACCAGTTTCCTTATGGCGGGACTTCCCAAAGCCTTGAAAATGCCGGTGAGGCATCGTCAACATCCAAGAGGAAGAGACAACACATAACTGCAAGGTGTCAGCCGCGAGGACGGGCGAGGAACGCACCAGATTCCACGCGGGTTTACAGGGGGACACCGAGGACAATGCACGCGGCACCCAGCTTACCCGGCCTGTGGTCCGGCCCCGCCCGCTCCCCCCGCCCCCCCCACCACCACCCCGGTCCCCCGGCCTCGCTGCCGCCCCAGCCGCCACAGAGCGCACGCGTGTACCTTTCGCAGACACGCACGGTCCAGGCGGCGATGATCCACAGCGAGATGCTGAACACCAGCAGCACGGTGCCGGGGCAGATGGTCATGAGGGTCTTCATGACGAAGCGGGTGTTGAAGTTGATTTTGTTGAGCGCCCCGATGCTGCGGGACGAGGCGTCCGTGAACAGCTTGCTGTGCAGCAGCATGACGCGGGCAATCAGGTACAGGCGCAGGAACATGGGGATGGACAGGATGATGTCCACGTCGGCCTCCGCCCGCGACGGCGTGTAGGAGAAGGCCAGGCGCGCCGTCCAGAAGAACTTGTACTCGCCGGGGACGGGGTGGATGGCGCACACCAGCATCTCCAGGCTGATGCGCAGGACGCGCTCGCAGGTCATGGCTATCCGCCAGTCGTCCGCGCCGTTGTCAATCACGAAGAGCTGGGGGGGCAGAGAGCGCATTAGAGGGGCCAGGGCTCGCCTGGGGCCTCCGGGGAAGGGCCGCGAAGGGGAAGAAGAGCCCCTCATTTATATTCACAACAGGAAGCTGGGCCCCTACCAGGCCCTGGAGGGGACGCGGAGAGGAAAAGGTGTTTCCTACGCGAGCGAACTCCCAAGGCTGGTGTAGACGCCCGTCCCCGGCAGAGGAGGGATGCCAAGGGCAGTCAGCACCTTGTCCCCACGACGCAGCAGAGTGTTTGCGTGGGGCCCTAGAGCCAAACTGGCTGGGTCCGGACCCTGAGCCCAACACTAACCAGCACTGGGATTCTGGGGACGTTAGTGAGCCTCACTGTGCCTCAGTTTCCTCATCCGGGGACCAGACAGCACCTGCTATGCAGCCACCACTGGGAGGCTGTGACGGATTAGCCTATGCGACAGGCTTGGCCCCGAGCCGACACCCAGGAAGCGTTAGCGGTTAGGACTCTGGGCACCACAGACAGACGGGGTCCCACCTTTGTGTAAAATGAGGGTTGGGCCCAGTGATGGCTGCGGACCTTGGGGCCCTCCCCCGGCTTGAAGCGGAGATTCCTGCTGCCCTGTGGCCGGGCCTGGCTGGCGCTGGGGTTCACATGTGGGGACGGCCCTGGCCCCGTTCTCAAGGACCGTCCCGCCTGAGGATGCGAGGCTAAACGAAACAGCTCGGACGGAGCGCAGCCTCCGCAAGGGGCACCGGGAGAGGGCGCTGAGCCCAGCCGCCAGCCGGGACTCCCCTTGGGCCTCCCCCAGGGCAGCCGAGCAGGGGGCTCCCAGACGCAGGTTTCCACCGTCCCCAGACACAGAAAGGCCCTAGTGGCTGCTCCGTGGGTGCCCTCTGCTCCTAAGTGCCACCGACAGGCCACGCCATGGCCGTGTGACTGCTGGCCGGACTCTTCCCACACAACGAAAACCATCCACCCTGTGACAACCAGCGTCAGGTTACTATGGAAACTGGGTTCACCGTGGGCAGGAGCTGAGGCAGTGAGTGGCAGACCTCCCTGACTCCCCGGTGGGGAGGGAGACGGGACGCCAGCCGCTGGCTCTGCCCGGCTTGACAGGACGGTGCCGGCCCCCCCCCGGGGGGTACCACGTGCCCCTCAAGGGCCTGCTGGTGTCAGTTTCCCGGGGGGGCAGTGGGGGTCGAGGCCAGTGAGTGGCACTGGGGTGTCTGCACCCAGTTATTAGTTGTGTGACCTCAGGCAGGTCAGACCGCTTCTCTGAGCCGGTCTCCACCTCTGTCCCGGGACTGTTAGTGTTGACCCTGCCCGCCTCGGGGGGCCAGCGTCGGGATCCAGTAAGACAGATGATACGAGGAAGGGTGCATCAGCAAGTACTCCACATACGTGAGGCATCCAGGCGGCCGGCCTGGGGGTGGGGGGGTGGGAGGGGCACTCACACACGGCGTGGGGGAGCGATGGACGGTGGGACGGACGGCCATTCCCAGCTGCAGACTGAGAGCCTCTGCCAGATGGGGCTCCGGTGCAGGGACCCACAGGCTGCAGGGTGGCCGGTGTGTCCCGGGAGATCCCACTGCTGTCCCCCATGAGGACACCCTTACGCCCACTGCCACCTGACCCCTGGAGCCCCAGGACGGCCTCGCTGCTCCCAGACTTAGGAGGGACCCCACCCTGCCACGTTCTCCCTCAACTTCCTCCACGGCCCTTACAAACTGCAGATCTTGGGGCGCATGGGGGGCTCAGTCAGTTAAGCATCTGACTCCTGATCTCGGCTGAGGTCATGATCTCACGGTCTGTGGGATCGAGCCCCACGTCGAACGCTGTGCTGACAGCATGGAGCCTGCTTGGGACCCTCTCTCTCCCCCTCTGCCCTTCCCTTGCTCGCACGCACACGCTCTCTCTCAAAATAAATACATAAGCTTAAATAAAGTAACAAATTGCAGATCTCAGCATGTGCTCGTCGTGTTTACTCGGTCCTTGTGGGTCTCTCCCCCTGGGATGCTAGAACTGCTCGCATAGTTTGCAAAGGACACCCCTGCCCGGCTCTGGGTGTGAGGCCCCGGCATTGGGTGCTTTCTTCGAGCTCCCCAGCCGACCGAAGTGTCACCGGGCCGGGGGTCCGGCGATCACAGCGGGAAGTCCAGAGGGACAGGGGCTGTGGCCGCCGTGTTCCCTGTGACGCCTCTGTGCCCAGCGCAGCTCCTCACATAGACCAGGTGTTTGATGACTGCTTTCTGTGGGGGCCGGCGTGGCTGAGCTCTCCCCTCGGGCTGGGTCTCCTCCTCTGAGGGCTGAGGGGCAGGTCAGATGGTCCCCTCCCACCTCTCTCTCCTCCAGAGCCTGGGTAGACGGTCACTGGGACGAAGGGTGTGCAGGGAGGGGACCGTGTCTCCAGCACCTGGGTGGGTGGTCACTGGGACATCGGTGACTGAAGGGTGTGTGTGTGTGGGGGGGGGGGGGGGACAGACCATGTCGAATGGAAAAGCAGGCAGACTGCCAATGTCCCTCGCTGACCACCCGGAGCGGAAGTCCCCATGAGAAACTCACTAAGCCTGAGACCAATGAAATACCTAATGATGCATCCGACGCCATGGGAAGGACACCCACCAATGCCCAGGGGTGGTCCAATCTGGAACAAAGTGTCCCAGGTGAACTTCAAGCCCAGAAAGTTCTGGAGCCAATCTGGAACCAGGATCTCAAGCAGCATGGACCAGAGGGGTGAGGACCCTCCTCCCCTGAGCCCCAGCCACGCACCCCGGTTCCGGGGCAGCCTCTGTGCCCCGAGGATGCGGACGTGGGGGCCCTTGAGGTCTGCTCTGGGCAGCCATGGGGCAGAGGCCTCGGAGGCCCGTCCAGGCTGACCGTGAGCGCCCTCCTACGGTCGCCCCAAACGCCGGCCACGTTGTCCCAGATGCTGAGAGCTCCTGTCCCCGAGGTAAGGGTGACCTGGGACGAGTGAGCAGTGCCCTGACTCGAGCCCGCTCCACACGTGACCCTCCGCCACCCGAGCAGCGGATCTAGAGCCCGGAGGACACGCAGCCGTTCCTGCCACCCCGACACCTTCAGTACAACCCCGACAACACGGAGCAGTTAGTGAGAGCCGACCACAGACGTGCAGCGGGGCCCCTGAGCTGGTGACCACGGCCGAGCGCGGGGCACTCGCGGAGCCTCCAGCGGGCCCGAACCATCTCCCGTGAAGCCCGTTTGCTAACGAGATGTGGACGCTGTCCTGTAATGTTTTGGACGCCATACTGCGAGTGACAGACAGAGCGGCCCCGTGGGGAGAGGCGGTGGCCAGTGTGTCGTCTGCTGACCCTCGTGGCCTCGTGGCTGAGCGCCACGGCCTCTGGCCACGCATCACGAGGGGGGCCGTCTCACATACCCCCAGCCCAAGAAACGACCCACACTCAAAATTCCCAGTATGATTTCTACCGAATGCACGGGACCTTCACGGCACGGTGAAGTCAGACCAGTGCGCGCGTGACCTCGGGCACAGCAGGCACATGCTCAGAGAGCGACGGCAAACGCTTTCCCACACGGAGAAGGTGACGCCGGGCAGCGGCGCGGTTACGACCCGGCCGGTGGCAACCATTTCACAACGCAGATGTGAAACGTGTGTGATTTTGTCAATCATTCCTCAACACAAAAGAGCCAGGCAGGCGAGGACACAGCAGGCACCTAAACATGGGTCCGACATTCGCCCAGGAACCGGCTTGTGACCTCAGACAGCCCCAGCACAGAGAGGCAGGATGGGGAGCATCTGCAGAAGCTTCTGGAGCGAGGCAGGCCTCGCAGAGCCTGGAAGGCCTGTGTCAGGCAAACCCGGGATGGCCACATTCCTCCCGTCCCCCTGTACCACCAACCCCCCCCTCCCTCCAGCCTGCATCCTCACACAGGGCTCTGCCTCTCCTCCCAGAGGGAGGTGGCCGTTTCCCAGCCCGGAGGGAATCCCAGCTGGGCCGCAGCCTTGCTGTGGCCTCGGGACATTAGACGCAGCAGCCGAGGGAGAAGGGGCGCAGCGGGGCACCGCCTGCAGGGAAGCCCGTCCAGACTGCTGAACCGTGCCCCACTCAGCCGGCTGGACGGAAGGGTCCCGCAACTCGCCCGCCCGCCCGACACTTGCCTCCTCCTGCCACGGCCCAGAAGGCACCGCTGCACCCCTCCCGCCCTGCATGCCGGCCTGGCCTGTCAAGCATCTGGGCGCCTCTCCAGGGAGGGGACCCTGACCAGGGCACGCCCGCTTCCCGCACCTCTACCCCATCCCGCGGACGCCGCAGGTCGCGTATCCGACAGTAACTCAGAACCTTCAGGAAGCTGCTGTGTACGTGGTGCAGGACTCCGCCTGCTAAGTGCTTCCCACGTGTGAGCTTGAGTCAAAGAACAAGGGCAAATCGGAACTTACCGGGTGTGCAGGGGAGAAAAAGTGCAGGCAGCTTGGGGACAGTGACTCTTGCCGGCAAATTTGGGGGGTAAACCGATTAGCGGGCAACGAGCAAAGAGGTCAGTGTGAGCGTTCTTGCACTGAACGGCCAGTGAGACGTAGAAAACACCCAATCTATGTTGTTTATGGGGGCGCCTGGGGGGCTCAGTCGGTTAAGCATCTGACTTCGGCTCCGGTCATGATCTCACAGTTCGTGAGTTCGAGCCCCTTGTCGAGCTCTGTGCTGACAGCTGGGAGCCTGGAGCCTGTTTTGGATTCTGTGTCTCCTGCTCTGCCCCTCCCCCGCGCTCGCTCGCGCTCTCTCTCTCTCTCTCTCTCTCTCCCTCAAAAAATAAACATTAAATTGGGGCGCCTGGGTGGCGCAGTCGGTTAAGCGTCCGACTTCAGCCAGGTCACGATCTCGCGGTCCGTGAGTTCGAGCCCCGCGTCGGGCTCTGGGCTGATGGCTCGGAGCCTGGAGCCTGTTTCCGATTCTGTGTCTCCCTCTCTCTCTGCCCCTCCCCCATTCATGCTGTGTCTCTCTCTGTCCCAAAAATAAATAAAAAAAAAAAAAACGTTGAGAAAAAAAAAAAATAAGCATTAAAAAAAATTTCTTTTCATAAAAAAAAGAAAACACCCAATCTCCATTGTTTATGATTCTCCAGAAACACTCGCGTTTTAGCTGTGGCTCTCGGTGCAGCACAGACAGCTGTGTCTGCGAAGCCGGCGGGATCCTCCCGGACGCAGCCCTGCCTCAGCGAGACCATCCCCACGCTTCCCTCTGAGAGCCGCTCCCAGAGTCGCCAGGCCGCTCACTGGCTCCGGCAGCCCGACTCTGCAGGGCCGTCCGGTCACCCCAGGACCCCAGTCCCTGCGGCGCCCGAACCCACAGGTGCTTCTGGCCACGGGGCCCGGACGGGCGGTCTGGACAAGCAGCGGATCCCAGAGGCTCCGGAGTCTCCCCGACACAGCAGGACCCCGCCAGCCAGGCCCGGGAGCCCCTGCCCTTCCCTCCAAGGCACACAGGGGACCAGCCTGTTGTGTTTGGAGGTGATGCACCGGATTCACCAGCTCCCCCATTCTACTCCGAAAGGCTGAGCAACACAGCCTTTGCTGTGCTTTGTGCATAAGGCGGTTGCTTTATGTGAGCAACACCTTTCATCAAAATGCTCTCAGCTATTGGGGGAGATCCTGCTTAGACGTTTCCTTACTAACCTGGCAAACTTTGATTCTCGTGCAAGTATGAACTTTTTATTTTTATTTATTTATTTTTAATATTTTCATGTTTATTTATGAGAGAGAGAGAGACAGAGAGACAGAGCATGAGCGAGGGAGGGGCAGAGACGGGGGAGACACAGAATCCGAGGCAGGCTCCAGGCTCCCAGCTGTCAGCACAGAGCCCAACGCGGGGCTCGAACTCACAGACCGCGAGATCGTGACCTGAGCTGAAGTCGGATGTTTAACTGACTGAGCCACCCAGGCGCCCCTGAATTTTTTTTAATTAAAGGAGAGAAAGCACAAAAGGTTTTTCGTGTTCTCTACTGTTCTCTCTCTAGAAGAAAAACTCCATGGAGATTTTCACCATTTAGAAAAATATATGCAGAATAAAAGCAAAAGAAAGAAACTAAAAATTTTCTTAAAATCTAGTAATAATAATATATTACGTAAATATACATATATATATTTTAATCCTAGAGCATGTATTATGCACGTATACCAGTACTATGGGGGTTTCCATGGAAACAACATCACAAGTCCTGTAATACCTAATCAGGTTTCCCCAAGGACAAGAACTGATCGCCAGGGGTGAAATGCACGTCCGGGTTTGCAGGGATGGTTAACATAAACCTCCCGTCAGTAAACGTGCCGCGGACCTGCCGAAGAAAGGGACGAGGGGAGCAAAGGCATACCAAATGTACCTCTGAGAGAGGCCAGCTCGTTCGGGGACGGCCAGAAAAGTCTGCCCCGACTGCCACCAAGACTCAGTGGCTGGGGGACGTGCTAGCCGGCTCTGTGTCGAAGAAGGAATCCTCCCCATCTGACACCGTCGTGACCGACTGAGTCAAGGGATGCCAGGCCACGTGTGAAGTCCCACGGTGGCTCTCCAGCCCTGCCGGGCCGGGGTCGCCCCTGGTGCCGCTCCATGGGGCAGAGTCTACCCCTGGTCTCCTGCCAGGTGCATGAGAGCCCACGGGGACTCCTGAGCCTGAAGTTTGCTTGGGACGGTCCGAGACCGGTGGTGACCATGAATCCTTCCTGTCCCCAGTTCTCAGAGAATGAAAGCCAGTCCCAGCATTCGAGGGCACAAGTAATCTTCACTCACACAACGAGAACATCTTCATCCCCGACACGACACCACTGGGGATGAGCATTTAGTCACTGACTGTCCGTGCACGTCCTCTTCCCTCTCTGGTCCTCGGATCCCTCGTCTGTGACACGGATGGGTGGGTCCATTTGTGATTTTCCATTTTTTCCCAGACACGGAGCCGTTTCTTCCAATGAGATTTTTCATATAAGTCCAATATGGGGAAGAGATAAACCCAGAGCCGTTTAGGGTAGCAGTAGGGGAGGGGGTTGAGGCATCCACGAGAGTCCTCCGGCTGGGGCATGAGTTGGGGAGGGCGGCGAGGGGCGTTCGAGGGGCTCAGGGCCGGGGCTGGTGCCCGTGCCGAGGCCACCCCGGGCCCGAAAGCTAGGGGTCTGTCCACAGTCCTGTCTGGGGCATGTATCTACGGCAGCAGCGGCTGTGTTTTCTGGACTGTCCCCAGGTTAGGCCGACAGGACCCTGCCACTCCATTGTCTCAGCTGGTCTGTCCTACCTCCGCCCACCTTCTACGGCAGCCCCAGGCCTCCAGACTTGCTCTGAAGGGGTTTCTGCAGGCAACAGCCGTGAGAAGGGGCCCAGGGGCCAATGTTTGGGAAGGTCTCCTGGATATTCACTGTGCTTGTTTGCATACGAAAGTTTCTGAGACTCTCTAAAGAAACCCGCTCAGCTTTGAGCGGTGGTTTCCCACCTACGTGACCATGACTCTGGTTTGGGGGAAGTGGTGCTCAAGATGGACTTGGAAAGGCGGGGTGCAGGTGCTGAGGGGCGCCCCCAGACACCCACACTCGCGTGGCCCGGGACAGCGCGGCCGCGAGCTCGCCGGGGCCTCCGTCCGCCCTCCCGTCAGCCAGGCACGTCCACGGGCTACCGGGCGCTCGCTCAGCTGCAGGCACCGCTCTCGCCACTCCACGGACACCAGCTTCTCCAACCCCCGCGACGACCCCGTGGGACGGGCCCCGTTATTATCGAATTAAAGATGAGGAAACTGAGGCCTGAGTCAGCGACACGCCCAAGGTCGCACAGCCGGAAAGTGGTGGGGCTTCTAAGCCGTCTGGCCCCAGGGTCCGGGTGGATGAGCTTTCCACCTGCTGCCGTAACAAATTAGCACAAAGTTCACGACTTAAAACACGTTCTGCTCTTCTGGTCCTGGAGGCCGGAAGCCTGAAATCGGCCTCGCTGCACGGAAGCCACGGCCGCGGGCAGGGCTGGCTTCTGCTGGGCTCCGCACTCCCGGGGGATGTCCCCCACCCCTCGCTTCCTCTCCCGTCACCGGTTCTCCTCCTTTTATGAGGACACGTATGATTACGTTCAGGGTCCCCCCGGAAAATGCGGCATTTATCTCCCTGCCTCGAGATCCCGAGTTTGGCCCCATCTGCAAAGTCCTTCTGCCACACAAGGTGATATTCGCCGACCCCGGGGACCGGGCCCCCGATATTCTGGGGGGCCGTATTCAGCCTGTCACACCATGCTTTCAGCCACTGTGCTGCACCAGCCTAATTTCCTAAACAATTCTGGGAGGATGTTGCCGTTAACCCTATTCTAGAGATCAGAAGGCCAAGTCTCTGAGAAGTCGGTGAGCCGGCAGGGGTCACCCAGACGGCAAAGGCCGCAGCCACAACACAAGCGGGGCCTGCGTCTGCCGCTGGGGGGCTCGGGGCGCACAGGCCCCTGGGGGCCCCAAGCAGGTGCTGTTTTTGTTGCCTCCAGAAACCTGAAGAGGGCTCTCGATCCGCCGAACCCACGAGATGCGCGGACACTCCACCGTTTGCGGATCCTTTCCAGGGTTCGCGGGCACCGGGTCGAGAACCCTCGCTCTCGAAAGCAAGATCTCGGAGAGGTATTTGCGCCCCATGTTCACTGTAGTTTACTCCCAGCGGCCAAAGATGGAAGGGGTGGCCCCAGGGCCTGTGTCAGCGGACAAGCGGACGAGGAAAACGGGCTGCGTACAGCAGAAGATCACTCAGCTGTATGAGGAAGGCGCCGACTCTGACGGAAAGTAGGTGGCGGTCCCGGGGGTGGGAGGAGGGGGACGGAGTTTCAGTTTTGCAGGAAGAAGGTTCTGGAGACGGACGGCGGTGCCAGTTGCACAACACGTGAAAACGTATCTAGCAGCCCTGAAATGTGCACTCAGGACGGGAAATTCTGTGTTGCGCGTTTACCACAGTGTTTTATTTATTTTTTTTTTATTTATTTATTTTTTTTTTAATTTTTTTTCAACGTTTATTTATTTATTTTGGGACAGAGAGAGACAGAGCATGAACGGGGTAGGGGCAGAGAGAGAGAGGGAGACACAGAATCGGAAACAGGCTCCAGGCTCCGAGCCATCAGCCCAGAGCCCGACGCGGGGCTCGAACTCACGGACCGCGAGATCGTGACCTGGCTGAAGTCGGACGCCCAACCGACTGCGCCACCCAGGCGCCCCCACAGTGTTTTAAAAAGGAACGCTTGCTTAATCCGAGCGTCCACGCGGGGAGCGGTCACGTCTGTCCCTCCTGTGGCGGGTGGGAGGAGGGGGCTCCACGGCCCTGCGCCTGTCGCTGCTGACCGCTGGCCCCTCTAGAAGCCCTGCAACCTGGAGATCGAACAGCCAGCCCGAGTGTCGTCAGAAACAAGCACGGTGAAAGCACCGAGGACAGGCAGGAGGAGGCGGCAGGACGAGAGTCCAGCTGCTCACGTGGCAGAGAACGGTTCACACGAACCTCTGAAGGGAGCGCGGGCGCCGATGCGGATTTTGCCAAGAACCTGAAGGCCCTCTGACTTGGTAGCGACCACGCCACGCACGGCCCTCCCACGGCCACGCACACGGCTCAGGGCAGTGCTGTCCCTGCGGCCAAGTGAGTGGGGTTATGAGATACCTGAGGATTTTTTTAAACTTCTCTGCTGTTTGCAGGAATCCAGAAGGAAGAGCCAGACCCGCTCCAAGACTCACATCCCCTCGGGCACCGGGCCAGCCTCTCGGATAGCAGCCCACCTGCCAGCCTGTCTGAGAACATCCTGTCCGGGGCAGCATCCTTCCACGGGGCCAGGGGGCAGCATGGGAAACAGCGTGATGCAAGAAAATCCGTGCCAGCGCGGCAGGTGGAGGGGAACGACCAGTGGGGGTGGGGGGGTAGCGGGGGTCAGCCCCGAATGGGGCGGAGGCACAGGGGCGTGACGGTAAGTCCCGTCTGCGCTGTGGTATGAATAGGTGTCCTCACCGCAGGGCTCTGGAAGGGGAACAAAGGGCCGCGACATGGCTGACGGGTGTCCCTCTGAGGCCCAGCTCGTCCCCTCCCTGTGCCCCTGCCCTGCTTCTGCAGCCACGCCACATCCTCTCCCCTTACCAGGGAGTTGTGCTAAGTGGCCTTTCATCCAGCGACAGAAGGAGGTGGGCTCTCAGTGGAGCCCGGTCTATAAATACAGGGTAACAATAGGAACCAGAATGTTCCACAGGAAACCGGCATGCCTCGCCCTCCCCGCACAGAGCACGGAAGATTTTCACAGGGATTTCTGTGCGCGTCCTTCCCAATTACAGTCCCAGAAAGGCAATGGCAAGCTGGTGAGTTTATTCAGGTGATATCCGTGAGACATAGTTCTCTTTAAAAGGAAAGGAAATCTGCATGTTTTGTTATACCCATCCTTCATTCCGTTTTAACTGGTCCCTGAGAGGCTTTAACTACAGCAAGAGGGATTTTGGTTACAGAGATGGCCAAACCTTGCACAGGAAGGGGAGCCCGGGGTGGGGAGGGAAGGGGGGGTTGAAGAAATCCGCCCCCCAGGGAAGTATTTTCTAAGCAGAATCCAGACCCATCCATCTGGGAAAGGAAGTCCTCTCCGGTCTGTTTTGATGGAGTCGCCTTCTCTTGCCTGTGATCCAGGGAGAAGTTTCACGTTTCTCTATCCCTGAAGGGGTCTCTGCGCGCACGTGAGCACTCGCGTGTGCGCACACACACACACACACACACGCACACACACCGGATCAAGGGCAGCTCCTCGGCCCCGCACCAAGAGCAGGAAGCTCCCAACCCCAGACCATCCCACGAGGGAGCAAGCACCCCGAAGCCAGTCTGCCCATTCCAAACGGAGACGGACGGTTCCATCCAGAAGAAAGGGCTGTTTAAAAGCTGTAATAAATCATGTGCCCCGTGAGGTGTCAGACATGCAAACCAGCGAACGCAAAGTCAGAATTGCAAGAGAAGTCGGGTTTTCAGCCACCAGCAGCCGCCCGGTTCCTTCTGGCCTCAGCACAGGCCCAGCGCCGCGCCAAGCAGTGCGTCCCCGCGGCCGGGGTCCCTCCTGTCTGCTGCTTACAGAGGGGATCCACCTTGATCCCCATCCCTGCCCCTGCAGCAGAGGGGAAGGGAGAGGGCCGTGGGGGCTGGGGCGGGAAAGGCACCTGAGGGTGTGAGGCTTACAGGCTGGGACTGGCAGAGCCCCTGTGAAAGGCAGAAACCTCGTGACTGGGTCGGCAGGTACCAGCGTAGACCCCGACTTTTCAATTACTCGTTAATAATACTTAAAGCAAAGGAAGAATGCACCAAATCAGTACTCAGTCTTGTAACTTATTCAAGAGGCTGGGAACTACCCCCGACGGTTAAAGGGCGGGGGCTGAGACACAATCCGGAGGAAGGGCCGGCCAGCGCCAGACCCCAGCTCCGCCCGGGGGCCCCACGAGGCTTCGGTGCCCCCGCCCCCGCCCCCCGGGCACGCGGAGCTCGGTGCTGCTCCGGGCCTTCCGCTGTGCAGGTGACCACAGGTGGCCCGCTCATGGCCTGCCGACCGGGGCCGGCCCTCTCCCTCCGCAGCCACCCCCGCCCCCCGCCTGTCCCGTCCCTCCCCGCTCCCTCCACTGTGCCACACTGGCCGCCTCTCAGGCTCGCGAGCTTTCCTCCGGACACGCGGGGTCTGCGCGTGCTGCCCCCTCGGCTGAGAACGCCCTTCCCTTCACTCCGCGCCAGGTCGGTGGCTCTCTGTCCCCGCCAGCCAGGGCCACCCGGCTGCTCGTGGCACGTGCGCGCTTGCAGTCTCCTGGTTATTTGTGCGGCTACGAGACGGAGGCCAGGAGGCCGTCAGCCGCTCGCGGGCGGGGCCCACAGCCGAACCTGCCTCCGGGCCCCCCCCCCCCCCCCCCGCCCCCCCCCACCCCCCCCCCCCCCCCACCCGAGCCTGCCCGCGTCGCCAGGTGCTTAGCGAAGAAGTTGATGGGCGAGAAAGCGCCTTCGGGGGCTGCCCGGCGGGAAGGACACTCCGTCCTGTGGAACCGGGCCCGGCGGCGCGGGACCCCACAGCCGGCCCTGCTCCCGCGTGGCCCCGCGAGGACTCTGGGAAGACACCTGAGCTCCTGTGGAAGGCACACCGGCGTCACTTAGTCATGTCGGCTCTGCGAGTGCCAGGCCCGGGGCCTGTCGTGTGTCACCAGCCCCCTCTGGGGACACAGCCGCGGCCGGGTCCCCGCAGCCCACAGCTCTGCAAGGAGCCCTTACGGCAGCGGCTGAGGTGGACACCACCTGGGGTCACTCGTAGAACATTCTCTGAGACGCCGCCCGTGGACTCTGGGAGAAGGACATGCCAACGTGTCCGGGGGACAGGGCACCGCATCCCCGGGGCCTCGGGGCCTGTGCAGCTCTCGGCTGAACAAACGCGGAAGCCCCTGAACAGTCACCTTTGAAACCCGGGAGCCCTGTCCCCTCCCTGACCGGCGTCTGCCAGAAGGGGTGGCCGCCCCAGGCAGGCTGACGCCCTGGTCCCCCGAGAGGGCGTCCTGGGTACACGTACGGGGATGTGTGAGAAAGGGGACACGGCAGAACCACCTCTGTGGTGACGGTGGTGAGGCCCCGTCTACCGACCACACTGGAAAGAGGCCGGGCCCTCCCAGCTGACATCTGGAAGGAAGTTGTATATAATTTACTCGATTGCCAAACATTCGGCGACACACGTCTTATCTGAGACACTGGATAAGGCACTGGGGGGGAGGTGTGCGGCTCAGGGAGGCCGGAGCCTCGAGGGACAGTCACCCAGACACAAGCATCGCACCCAAGAGGCACAGGGGGTGCGTTTGCGGGAGGCCCGGGCTCTGCAAGGGGGAGGTCAGGCTCGAGAGTAAGCCAGGCGAGGAGGGGCGGTGGGAGCAAAGGTGCAGGGCCGGGGCGCAGCAGGGCCGGGGACGTGGGGGGGCCGGCACTGCGTTCAAGGAGGGAAGGGCACGGCCGGACGTGACTGCGGAGCAGGGCAGGGCCAGGCCGCGGCCGCCTCGCTGGGAGATGGTGGTCCAAGGACAGTGAGGCGCTGCTGAGGTCAGACGTGTGTGTCTGTCGGATTCCTCGTGGCGACGCAGGGGGGCTGGGGGCGGGAGGGAGGCGAGGAGGCAGGGGTGCCAGCAGCGGGGAGACGGGCGGACATCGTGAACGCCCCCGTCAAAAAGTATTTTCTCTTAGAAGATGCTCACTCAGCAATGACAGAGAGAGAGCTCATGTACGCTTGAGTGCCCCCAGGACGCTTTCCCTGGCCTCCACCCCGCCCCCCGCCTTTACCCACCCCCCACCCCCGGCCTCCACCACCCCCCACCTCCACCCCCCCTCCAACACCCCCCTCCCGTCTCCACACCCCCCACCTCCACACCACCCCCACCCCGGCCTCCACACTCCCCTGCCTCCACACCCCCTCCAGCCTCCACCCCACCCCCCGGCCTACACCCCCCCCCCCCCGTCTCCGCATCCCCCCGACGCCTCCAACCCTGCCCCCGCCTCCACCACCCCCCACCCCCCCCACCTCCACACCCCTCCGGCCTCCACCCCCAGGCCTCCACCGGTATCTGATCCTCCCCCCTGCCGGCCTCCACTGCTCTTTGTTGTTGGTCGGTCTGCAACGCCCCGCCCCCTGTCTTCGGGCAGCACCCGCCTTGCACGCTGCTCTAAATTCCACCTGCCAGGCCTGGTGCCCGCCATGCCGCTGACACCCAACCACACACACGCGTGCCTTTGTGCACACATAGATGTGCAGGTGTCATTTTTAATTGCATCAACAATTTAGGTGCAGCCACTGCCCGGCTACAATTCATCTGTCCACAAAGCCTCAGCGAACTGAGTGCAAATTTGCAGTTTGGGAGACGAGTCACGACTCGAGACCTGCTGTGTCCATAAAGCCGTGGGTTCAGAAGTGTGTGAGGCGGGGGCCTCGGGGGAGAAACATGCCCGCCCACCCCCCCCCACCCCCACCCCAGGGACACTGCACAGACTCGCGCAGGTGTGCGAGCTGCTTGTCATCCAGGGCGGGACAGGACGTGGCGTCCAGAGGCACGGACCCAGCTTGTCTGATCGTATGGTTTGCTTTTGTGATGAATGGACGGGTTTTTCAAATGAAGCTGGTGGGATCGAAACAGCCATTAAACCAGGAAATGAAAAGGGCGTTTGGGAGCCGGGACCCAGGCGTGAGCCAGCCGTGCATGCGGAAGCAGGGGCTGTTCGGCCTGCCTTGTGACGCACCCCGGACAAACTATGACCTTAAAAAGCTGGTCTTTGGGGCGCCTGGGGGGCTCAGTCGGTTGAGCGTCCGACTTCGGCTCAGGTCACGATCTCACGGTCCGTGAGTTCGAGCCCCGCGTCGGGCTCTGGGCTGACGGCTCAGAGCCTGGAGCCTGCTTCCGATTCTGTGTCTCCCTCTCTCTCTGCCCCTCCCCCGTTCATGCTCTGTCTCTCTCTGTCTCAAAAATAAATAAATGTTAAAAAAAAAAAATTAAAAAAAAAAAGCTGGTCTTCAACAGAGCCCGCTGGCTGCCAACGCGGCCAGTCCCACGAGAAAAGGGAGGAAGGCCGCCCGGGTTCTCACCTCATCTCTCCCAAGAGCAGGAGGCAGACGCATCCTCGCTTGGGGTCTTTCAGTGCCCGTATTCATGGCACCATATCACCATGCCCGCTTCGGGCAGGGCTGTGCTGACTCCTGGAGACGAGCAAAGACGGTGGGACAGACAGAGTGGGGTTCAAATCCTCGTCCACACACCAGCTGTGCAGTCTGGGAGAGCTAATTAACCCATCTGAGACTCAGTGTCCCGAGGAGGCAATATCGCAGTCCGCGGGGAAAGGAGGGATATTGATAGAAACAGACATCATGTCACCGAAACCACCAGCCCAAAGAGGTCTTCCTGGACACCCCACCCTCCCTGGGGCCCCATCAGCCTCCATCGCCGCCCCACTTTGTTCTCTGTCCTCGTCTCCACTGACAGGGGCCCACCCGATCCTTGTGGTTGCACACCTTCCCCACCAGACAGAAGCTGGAGGGCAGGGGTCTGGAAACGAGCGAGCACCCTTCCGAGTTCTAGTACCTGAACTTGGACGGGGAAGACAGCGCCGGGCACACAGTGGGAGCCCAAGGGCTGGTGGTCAGTCCGACCCGGACACCCGGGCGGCCCAGCGCGTGGAGCCGGCAGCCAGCTCTGGCCAGGGTCGAGTCCATAACTCGCTGTGTGGACTTGGGTGAGTCTCCTTCCCCTTGGGGCCTCAGTTTCCTCATCTGTTCAAGGAGGAGGGCGGTCTGAAGATGACCGTCGGGGACCCTCCAGCATTCCCTGGCCACACATGGGCTCTGGACAGGACAGGACCCTGGGAACAGCCGGCCCCGGCACATGTGTGACCCTCAGCTCTGCAACCCCCATGCAGGAGAAGCCAGAGGCCTGGGTATGGCTGCTGGAAAGAGGTGGGTGTGGGAGGAGCCAGCAGCCGCCGGAAGCCCCCTCCCCCACTCCCTCAGCCTCACGGCCCAGCATCAGGCCTGGAGGGTCACCAAGACTTACCAGGAGAGGGAAGCTCACCTCTTAGCCTTAGACCTGGCTTGAAAACCCAGGAAGGGAGTGGGGAGGCGAGGAGGGGAGGAGGGCAGGAAACAGGTGGGCATGAGCTAGCTGGTGGGGTCCTCACGGCAGCCTGGCGGTATCATTACCCCCCATTCACAGCCCAGGGGGCACTGGTAACACCCAGAAGTGGCCAGTGACAAAGCAGGAAACACAGCCGAGCCTTCACCTGGACGCTCCCCACGCGGAGCACCACGGTGGGCATTCACCCCCAGCCCAGCACTCAGGACAGTTCATCAGGGTTCACTCCAAGCGTAAATCAAGGCTGCTTCTGGAGGAGGCGTCGTCCCCTCTGAGGGAGTGACAGGTTGAGAAGCGCTGACGTGCCCAAGGGCTCCGGGGGGGGGGGGGGGTGGAGGGAGCACCTGCCTGTGCACCTGTGGCTCCGTCCTCACCACTGGTGAGCAGCTCGGACCCCACACGAGAAGAAGAGCTGGGCTCCGCGAGGCACCATTCTTGCCGAGGCCACGCAGGCGGGCGGCGCGTTATACGACCCTCACACGCACTGTGCTTGTCTTATGTTAACGTGATGTTTGGCACACAGAAAGCACACTGCACGTAATGATTTTTACTGTCACGAGACCGCGAACGCCATCCAACGGAGATGAACAGAGGCACGTGCCCTCCGGTCTCAGTCAGCACTGTGACCAGACGGCCAGGGTCACTCTCTGTGACAGGGCCAAAGCTCAGGATCACTGCTACTCGCTGGCTGAATGCCCGGCGGTCCCCCGCATTTGCCTGTCCCGGTCAGGGCCCGGTACAAACGGCCCCGTCCTGGTCAGAGCCTCCAGGCCCACAAACTAAAGCTTCCAGGGGTCCCGTCCCCTCCCCTGCACGGGATCACGGAGGAATTCAGCTGAACATGCCCCAAAGACTGGCAGGTGGGTAGGGCTTAGCTCCCAGGATAGCCGGGAGAGCCCCCCCTGGGGACAGGTGCCCTGGGGACAGGGAGGCAGCGGCTGGCTGCAAGCTGGCCCTGACCTGCACCAGGCAGAGTGCAGGACCCTAGGACGGTCACCGAGATCCCTTCTGCAGCTGGACCTAAAGTGGCTTTGAGTGCTGGGGTATCTGGGGCTCTGCACCCCAGGTCAGGAGATAGCTGCCCTGCCCTGCCCTTCACTCTCTGGACAGTCCTGGGCACGTTCCTTGACCTCTTGGCCCCCTCGGCTGCCCCAGGGCCTAAACACCGGTCTAGTCGTGCGTCTCACGTGTGGGAGACAGCTTTGCAGAAGCGTAGAGTCCTGAACAAACATAAGGGACTCTGACTTCACTATTTCGTCACTGTGCTGTTTCGGATGGTGTCGCTGGCCGTGTTCATACGAAACAGATCACGTAAGCGGCTCACTCTGAAATAAAAGGACGGCCTTGTCCCTCCCTGTGCCCCAGCCGGCGGATCGCCCACAGCCTGGAACCACGAGCGACCACCCACCCTTGCCGGAGAAGAAGCCGTACGTCCCTTCCTTGACCATCCAAACTGTCGAATCCCTGCTGGGGCAGGGCCCAGGGCTCCTGCTGGACACCGTGGCGGCCTCCGTCAGTCTCAGAGCGCTGCGGCCCCACGGCAGGACACACACGAGGAAGCCAGAGCTGGCTCGGGGTTCTCCTGAGCCAAACTCTCACCGAGGAGATGATGCTACGGGCCTGGGTTTGCGGTCGGGTCCCGGCGGGCAGCTCCAGAGCTGGCCTGGTGACACCCGGCCAGAACGCGGGACCGGCAGGGAGAGCAAACAGCACACAGCCCTTTGCAGACCCCGCTGGCGCCTCCTCCCTGGGCACCAGTGGTGCCAGCCGGCCTGAGGAGGGGTCTTCCCGGGCGCCCAGTGAGCAGAATTCCTTCCCTAGAAACCAGGCTTCCCCAAGAGACACCTGCTAGGAGGAAACACATAAAAACTCTACACTGAGCCGGCCAGGGGTCTCCAGCCTCCAGCCTCCTCTGTTTGAGACTCTGGGGCAGACCAGGGGGAGAGAGAGGGTGAAGACCCCCCCCACACCCAGGGGTGGCCCTCCAGTTTTAGGTGGGGAGCCCCACTTCCTCTCTCACTGTCCCTGACTAAAGAAAACGGTTCGTCTCGGAGAACGGGAGAAGGCCCTTTGTGTTCTGAGACGACGTGTCAGCATGCAGTGACCACTTATGGTCCCAAGATGCCCCTGGAATCGCTTTTTAGTCCTTTCTACCCACGATCACTAGGGGCAACCTCCCTGCAGCTTCTGTAGAACCCACTCACCAGGGGGACGGAGATCAGAGAGCGAGCCAGGCCAAGAGGACAGAGGCCACACGCTCCTGCCCCCTGAAAGGAGAGCTGACCGAAAAAGTTCTCTCACCAGACACCTACTTCTTCTCTTTTCCACGGAGGAACAAAACCTCTCTCTGACTGACCTCTCTCGCGCTTCAAATGATTGCCACTTTCGGGACTTATTTTTATTTTTTATTTTTTTTATATATATGTTTTTTTAACGTTTATTTGTTTTTGAGACAGAGAGAGACAGAGCATGAACGGGGGAGGGTCAGAGAGAGGGAGACACAGACTCTGAAACAGGCTCCAGGCTCTGAGCTGTCAGCACAGAGCCCGATGCAGGACTCGAACTCACGGACCGCGAGATCATGACCTGAGCCGAAGTCAGCTGCTTGACTGACTAAGCCACCCAGGCGCCCTTGGGACTTATTTTTAAGTGCACTTGCCTTCGAGCGGGGAGCAAACCCCGGGGAGGGGTCAGCCCCCCCCAAACGGCCCAGGTTGGTGGGGGGGAAGTTCCTGAGAAGGGCCCGAGGGCGGCGCCCCCTGAGGGTGTGCGCACTGAGTGCCCGGCCTTCGGGGCCCTATGTCGGCTGGGGGAGGGGTACTCAGTGGCAGTGGGGAGGCAGATGGGGGCAGCGGGGGGGGGGGGGGGGAAGGAGTGGGGGCAGGTGGCTGCCCTGAGTCACACCCTGGCACAGACGCTGAGCCGAGTGCCCACTGAGCACCACTTCCTGGACCGGTCACGACCCTTCATGATGGCGCTGAAACGACCGTGCCTCTACAGAGGAGGACACGGAGGCAGAGAGGCTGGAGCCAGGAGCCCCTGGCTCTAGAGCCCCTCTGGGCCGCCTCCGGGCTGCACTGTCACCCAGACTGGCAGCACCTGCCCTGCCACGTCCGGGGCTCGATCTCCGCTCAGGACTTTGCATAAATGCAGGGAAGGGGCGGGCAGGAGCCGGTCTGCGTCTAGTGGCCACAGGGCTGGTCGTCCGGCTCAGGGAAGTGGCTTTACCTAGAAGTCACCGAAGGCGAGGCTCTCCTTCCCCTGACCTGAGCTCTTCTCCCCGTGCAGGCTCCCCGGGACCGGCCGGGAAGAAGGGACCCCACCCGTGTGGCGCAGGGCTTCCTGCAAACACGACACGAGTCACATGACGGCTGCAGCTGAAGTCAGGCTGCGCCCACACAGGCGGCTCTAACTGCTTCCGATAGGAAAACCCTCCGGGGTTCGGTAACGACCTGGTATCATTACCAGCTCACCTCACGGCCCTTATGAGCACTCTCATCACCCGGGTGATTGTCTTCAGAAGCAGAAAACCTCCAAGCCTGTCGGGCGGACGGGAGCTTCCTTCTCTGAACGCACGTTTTACGCTTGGACCCCAAGGGGTGTCGAGTCCTGTTTTCAAGCGTGTTCGACCAAATGGGGACGGGAAGTGACGGCGGGGGGGCGGGTAACGCGGCCCGAGCACAGCTGTTCGCACAGCTGGCGGGTCTGTGAGCCGAGTGGGTGGAGGGGACCCAAGGGCTCCTCTGCAAAGCGACCCTCCCATCGACGAGTGGGCCGCCTCCTCTCCCACGAACTCACGGCACAAACTTCCCACGTGTGCACGGCTGGCCCCGTCCCTGGTGGTGGTGAGGGCCCCTCACTTGCGGGGCGTGTCCCCTGCCCGAGGGCCGAGGGCTCGGGTTCACGGGCACGCTGTCACTGGCACGGAGGGTCCGAAGCCACGCCGTCATCAAGCTCCCGTCCAGGCCAGGCCCTCGTGCACCCTTCCCCCGTGGCGTGGCCGGGGCTCACGGCGCTCCTGCGTGGCCACTGCGATCCGCCTGGGGTGCCGTTAGCAGCAGAGCTTAGAGGGAAACTCCTGGATGCAAACCCAGAACACGCCATCCACGTGCTACACGTTCTTTTCATAAAGGCCCCGTTAATATTGTAGCCATTATTGATTGAATCCCGGCAGCGTGACAGCTCGGTCTATCAATCTGTATTTCCACGTTGGAAGGCGCCAGCCATGAAAACGTGGAAGCTTCGAGAACCACAAACTAGATGAGAAACGGGCCCGAAGGGAATTCGGGGCCAAATGAATAAATGTTGTGTGAGCTCCGAGTGGCCGAGATACGGCCACATGCTGGGGTTTCCCAGGCCCCCGCGTGGACCGGGCAGGTGACGGAGGGTGCGTCCCCTCCCCGCGGAGGCCGACCAGGATTCCCACCGCACTGGAATGTTGCACCAGCCCCAGGAACTAAATTTACCCTGAAGGGACACCCGGATCAGAATGTTCTCTGCCGCACGATCCTGCCCCCGGCGCCCTCGCCCTGTGTCGGGAGCCGGGCAGCCTCCAGCCGTAAAGCTCAGCCCTGTCGGTTCCGCTCGAAAGCCACGCGCACGAAGCCAGCCCACAGTGACAGGCACCACGCGTCACGTGTGAAAGGGGGGAAGGCTGGCGCAAGTGACACAGGACAGCGGCGAGACCTGGGGAGCGAGGCCGGTGTCGACAGCGCTCAGAGGAGGGTCACAGGGAAACCTCTGGGCGGCCGGCTCCCGCACTGGACGACACCAGCGGCAGGGGCCGCACGCGACAGTCTCAGCCTTCGTCTCCCCTGCGCTCGCGCCTTCTAAGCCCGCTGTGAACTGAGAAGCCCCCACGGCAGCCCTGGGTGACGACACTGACCCTGAGGGCCACCGCCAGCCCAGGCCTCGGGGACAGGGGCCCCGTTTGCCAGCACTCTGGAGGGTGGCCCGGCCTCTGTGCGTCCCCACGCCTGCGGGTGGCAGGCCGCGGGCAGAGCAAACGCCTGCTGGAGGGGAAGCTGGGGCTCCAGGCTGCTCGGGAACCGTGTGTTTTTAGGCGGCGGCTGAGTCTGGGAGCAATGAGGGAAAGAACAAAATTGCAAAACGCCAAGGTTCTTGTGGAGGCGCCAGCCCAGACTGCTCCACGTCTAAAAAGACCCAACGGAGCGAGGCCCGCGAGGCCCCGGCTGCCCGGGGGGTCACGTCCCGCCAGCGAGGACCCTGCTCTCCCCCACCCGGCGGCCGCCGCCTTTGTTCCCCAGGAGGGAGACGGGTCCAAGCTTCCCCTAGTGGCGCCGATGCCAGCTGGGGGCCAGAGGCGGGCCCCGTCACCTCCGCCCATCTCCCCCACCCCGTGGGCTCAGCACTGAGTGAGGCTCCCCGGCTCACGGACGACGCTCCACTGACGCAGCTGCGGGACGAGCTCCCCGGCTTCCTGGCCCCGGAGCCCCTTCTGAGAGACGAGGGCCACCGCTGTGCAAGCAGGTGCCGACCCCCCACTCCTGCTCTCCGGCCTCCCTCCGGCCCACCCCTCACTGCTGCCACGCAGGACCTGCACCCCGTCCCTGTGCCACGGCTGCCCAAGCACGTCCCTTCCCCACGGCACCCTCGCCCCCGCCGAGCCCCAGCCCTGGAGGCCCGTCCCAAACGGCAGCCGGGGGTCGCGCGGTGCCCACCGCTCCCTCACTCTGTAGGTGCCCCAGCACCGGGCAGCCAAGGCAGCGGTGGGACTGGAGTGCTGACCTCCCCATTCGATCATAAGCCCGTTCGGGGCAGGGACCGGGCCGTCCCCGCGGCGCCTGGCTCGGAGCGGACCTTCAGTAGCTCCGCGTCGAGGGCCATCGTCAGCTTCTGTCCAGGCCTCAGCGGAGGCGGAGAGCAGTGGCTATTTCTAACAGCGGCGGGAAGACAAAAACCACCCTGCCCACCACCTCCCCCCATTTCCACACACGATGGTGGCCATTTCTCGGTGCTCTCAAACCGGTAAGGTTTCTGGCACATTCTAGCAAGAGGCACCAGAGAGGGCTGGGAGGAACCTTGGGAGCAGTTACTCCCTGGCCTGGCTGCGCAGAGGCGGGGGCTGAGGGCGGAACAGTGCTGGCTGGGCGGAGCGGCCTTGCGGCGCTGACGCAGGGGCCGGGGCCGCTCTGCACCGGGCGGACGGCTCCACCGTGGCTGGCCACTGATCCCTGGTGTGTGGCCGTGGCCAGCGGAACCACGGGTCAGCAGTCGCGGCCGAGCCCAGCTGCCGTGACACAGCCCGTTGGGGCAACACCGTGACGACCCAGTCTGCTGGTGGCCAAGTTCACGGACGGTGGTCGCACAGAGAAGGCGTCCGCCCGGTGGCTCGCAGCTCCGTGCCGCACTGAGCACGGCCCTGTCGACACCGGCCACGTGAATGCAGAGCCGGGCTTGTTGGGGGAGGGGCATAAAACCACAGCCCACGGGAGGCCACGAAATGCTCAGAACAAGAAAGATCTGCAAGCACTTGAATTCCTTTTTCTCCGTTCCTTCTGTCTTTAACCCAACGAGAGGATTCTCTCCCCAGATTCCATTCCTGGCTCCACGTTTGTATCAATGGTTTGGATGAAGCTGCCACAGTCAGGCCCACAGAACGTGGGAGGACAAGAAGGAGGCCACCAGACACACAGACAAGACCCGGACAGGCCAGAGGCACAGGCCGAGAAAGGCCGGGGACAGAGGAGGCCTCCGCCCCAGAGAGCCAACTGTGCGGCAAGGGTAGGAGCCTGGGCCGGGGGTGGGGAGCCAGGGGCTTAGCGGCTCTGCGACAGAGCGTCTGCGCGAACATTAGATTCGGGGTGAACTAGCGGCGGGAAGCCAGGCAACGGCACTGGCTGTGGCTGCGGGAACGGAATGGGAAAGCAGGCGTGTGGCCCTCTGTGCTGCCCAGCTCACACCCCTCGGCAGGCACAGACCAAGGGGGCCCAGAGCAGAGCAGCAGGGGCAGGGCGGACACGGGGCCCCAACCGTCGGGGATGCTCCGTGTGCGGGGCAGAGGACCCCGGAGGTCTGACCAGGGGGGCTGGGGGTGAGGCTGCCGGCCCCCTCAGCACAGCACAGCCCGAAGGAGGAGGGAATGCGGGCGGGGAGACAGGAAGCTGCCGGCCTGACCCGCCCAGGCCACTCACAGCCCAGAGTCAGCGTCTAAAGGGAAGGCCAGATGCAACCCAGGCACGCAGCTCAGGGTGGAGGCGGCTCTGAGGGCCGGGTGCCAGGCGGGGATGGTTCAGGCGGCCAGGATTGCTGCCCTGAACGTACCGGACCCCGTCTTGGGGCGGCCCTGGGGCCCGAGGGGAGGATGGCAGGGAAACCAGGGGAAGGATGGGGTTTCCAATGAGTAGAAGCACCACAGAGCAGGGCAGAGGCTGGGGTCCCCCCTGGAGGGGCTGCCGCGGGGTCTGCTTGCTGTCTGTCCCACGCCGGACTCTGCCGTGGTAACACCTGCCGTCTGGGGAGTGGAGCCCCGTGGCTCAGCCCGACCTCCGGGCTGCTTTTCAGGCCCTGTGGGGCCAGGAGAGGAGGCACAGTCGAGGGGGGAGCTGTGTCCCCGAGGCAGGAAGCCTAGTGGGCCTGCAGACAGCTGGCCGGGCTGGAGCCCAGCCCGGTGTCCCCTTGCCACACGACACTGGCCGTATGTCTCACCTCTAGGCTTCAGCTGCCTTACCCGTAAAACAGGGATGATAACAGAATCCAGTCCCGGGACTGTCGTGAGGCTTCCCCGAGGTCGTAGAGGGCACGAGCCCGGCACACAGAGATCAGCATGCGGAGGGGCCACTGCCATCGTCTGTGGGTTCACAAACCACTTTCCAAATCTAAGCTCGGGGTCGCACCCTGGGGCCTGTGACGCCGGGTCGGGGACGCAGGTTCAGGGTCTGGAGTAGGGCCCGACGGCGGAGGCGGGAGCCTGGAGAAGGTCACCTCCCGGAGGAGTGTCCACACCCACAGGCCATCGGGGGGCGTAAGGTTACACACAAGGCGACAGTCTGCCCTGGGGCCGGACGGGGACGGCCAGCTGTACAGCAACGTGCAGGAACTCACTTAGAAACAGCTAAAACGGTAAATTTTGTTATGCATGCTTTACCATAGTTTTTAAAATTTTTTTTTTTCAACGTTTATTTATTTTTGGGACAGAGAGAGACAGAGCATGAACGGGGGAGGGGCAGAGAGAGAGGGAGACACAGAATCGGAAACAGGCTCCAGGCTCTGAGCCATCAGCCCAGAGCCTGACGCGGGGCTCGAACTCACGGACCGCGAGATCGTGACCTGGCTGAAGTCGGACGCTTAACCGACTGCGCCACCCAGGCGCCCCTACCATAGTTTTTAAAAAGCGCTTTTAAATGGCAAAGTCACAGCTTGGCCCTGGGTCTACTGGCCACAGGCCCAGCATCCTTCCCGCAACCCCGCAGGTTTGTGCCAGTGTCGTGTTGGGAAAAAGGCGAATCGTACTGAGTTGTCTAACTCACAGGCTGACCAAGGAGAGCCCAGGTCTCCTCCGGTTATTGGGTTTTGGAGAACCCGGCCAGTGGTGGCTTTGCCATCGTTCCTCCTAAAACAGGACGATGTCATTCCCGCCACGAAGGACACGACCACGCTCAGACTGCTGGTCGTCAGGCGCGGCAACGACACCGTTAACCCCAGGCTGCCGTCCAACCCCCAAGTCCTCAGGGAGGGGTCTCTTCACAATCACTGTGTTCCTACCACTTCCTGCGGTGGGGACGGCCACGTGGGCTGTGCCCGGGGGGAGAGGGGCTGTCCAAGCACGCGGCAGTGGGGTTCACTGGCCTTGGGGCCCAGGCAGAGCTCAGGGGGTCTGGCGCCGCCCCCGACGGAGAACCACCACGTGGGCGGAAAAGATCAGCAGCTAAAGACAGTAGCAAGCACAATACTAAAGGAGACAAACAGGGTCTGGGCAGGTGGTGGACGGCACACGTGGGCCCTCTCAGGGTCACAGAATGCGACCCGGGGCTGTGGCGAGGGGCACTCTGTCCTCATGGAAAGGGGCCGGGACTTGGCACCGGGAGGAAGGGAGGTCGGTTACAGGCTTTAATTACCCTAAAAGCTTTCAGATGTCTGACCGGTTCATCCTCGTAAGACTTGTAAGAGTCGCCTTTAAACTAAGACGTTGGAGCCAAAGAGCTGTCTTTGTGACTTTTCCCATTTCAGATGCGAAGACGGGACGGCCAGTCCCCAGGAGGCTACGTGGAGGGGACAGCCAGGCCCCCGTTGGGCAGAGGCCAGGCGCTCAGGGGAAGGGCAGGAGTGCCACCAGTCTGGGTCCCTGTTACCAGGCCCGCTCACGGCTCCTTCCCGCCATCCTCCCCTCGGGCCCTTCGGACACGGAATCCTGATACGATCACAGGCCCGGGAGGCCATCTGACCCCGTCTGCTCCCTGCACGGAGGACAGCACGGCGAGGACGGAGGGCCCCCTCCTGCTCCCCGCCCCCCCCCGAGCTCACACGGAGATCAGGCCCCTCGAACCTCGTAGAGGTGACCGAGGCCCGCGACGGGGAGGCCCCCGGCTGGGGCAGCAGCGTGGGCGGCTGTCTGCAGACCCCTCGGTTCACTCAGCCCCCCGAACTGGGATGGACGGCGATGTCTTGCACCCTGGAATTTCAGCGGAAGCTTCTTGAGAAGCGTGTCTCTGCCCCTCACTTCACAGGCACTTCACTGACACTGCGTGGTTTCCGAGGCAACGCAGGGCCTGGGGGGGCGGGGGGGGGGGGGGGCTACCAGGTCCTGAGCCAGCAGGGGGGCCACCTTCCCCCTCCTCCCGAGACCGGCTTCCCCTCCATCCTGCTGCTGGCGTTCGAGGGCAGAGGGCAGCCCTAACCTCTCAGACTCCTGGAGCTGAGGAAGCTTCTGGAGGCCCCGGCAAGAGGCATGTGCATACGAGTCCAAGAGCTCCCGGGGCCGAGTCTGCAGCCCGGACTGTCCGTCCCGCCGGGCAGGTCTCAACGTGCCCAGGGCAGCGCTGTGCGCACCTGTTAACAGTCGCTCCACACGCCTGTCGAGCAGCACGAGGCAGCATGACATTTCCAAGTGACAGAACAGAAGGTCCACACAGGCGGCAGCCAGGCCGCACCTGGGCCCCACAGGCTCAGGGAGCACAGCAGGCGGGAAAGCCCTCCGCAGCAGAAAGGGTTAAACCCCAAATGTCACACGGAGACCGCCAGGGTAGCCTGGTAACCATGGCAATCGACAGCCAGCTGCTCGGGGAGGGAGGCCCAGCGGGCGGAGCGGCAGGGCGGCGGCCGCAGGCTCAGTCTGCACGGAGGCTCTCCTGCCCAGTGAGGGGAGACCTCGGCCCGCCTGCCCCCACCTGCTCTGCTGCGCGCTCGGCTCTGGGACACAGCAGTGAGTCACGTCGTCCCCACCGCACAGCAGGGAGCCGGTGGGGCAGGAAACAGACGCTTGATTCAGGGGTCAGGGTCAGGGCCAGGGCCAAGCCAGCTCCCCGCCTGTGGACCGGGGTGGCCGGGGAGGCTCCTGGAGGTCTTGGGGTCTCTGGGGTCCCCCATCCGGTCAGCCCAAAGGGACTGCCTCGGCCAGCCAGACGCTGGCCCGTAGGAAACGTCACCAGATGTGTTCGAGGACACAGGCCCAGCCCCACCGGGGTCAGGCAGCCGCCACGTGGAGGACAGACGGCCCTTCCTTCCTTCTCCACGGCCCTGAGGTGCCCCAGGCCAGTTCTGTCCGGACGTACAAGGTCTCCGCTCCCGACAAAGATAGGGCTCGGCTAAAGCCTCATCTCCCTGTGAAACTCGCCCCTGGGGCCACACGGTTTCACACACGCCTCACGTCACGGCGCTGAGCCTGGTCCCACCGCATCAAGGCCTTGGACAAGCAGCCTCCAGGGGCCGAGCGCCTGACACCCACGGTCCTCAGGGGAGAGGAAGGGCGAGGGCCCAGAACCAGACTTGGCCTGAGGGGTCCTCCCTTCCCCAGTGGGACGACACCCCAGCTCAGCTAGCACGGGGCCCCGGAGCCTCTGGCCGGTCCGCCTCCTGCAAACCGATGCCCGTGTCGCAAATCCAGGAGGGCGCTCCGACCTACGGACCCGTCGTGCCGTGGGGGTGAGCCCGTCTGCAACGTGAGCCGTCTGCTGAATGTGATTTACGTCCCGTAATTTGGAGTAATTTCCCCGTCGGCTGAGAACTTGGTGGCATTTGATAAAAACACCCGCTGAACACACCCCTGATAGATCACCGGTGTCCCGTTTCAGTCCATGCGCTTGGAGGCCCCCGGCTGGTCAGCGTCACACTCCCCTCGGGTCCGCACTAGACGGGAGGCCCCCAAACAAGAGCGGGAACCTCAGCCTCGCTGTGCACGCGACCCGTGAGCACGCTCACATCAGCTCCCTCCACAGCTCCGTGGCGAACTTCCCGCCCCTGCCGTGTGCCCGACGGCTTCACCCGGCTCCGCTCCTGCCCCCAGAGGGGTGTGTGCACGCCCACCCCGGCCGGGCTCTGAGCCAGGGCACTTCCCCTCCCCCTCCTGCGCGCTCCTGGACCAGAGCCCGGCCCCTTTCTGGCAGCCGGAGGACAGCAGTCCCTGTAAAAGTGGACGAGGACCCTCCCTCCGCACTGTGTCTGCTCCAGCTGCCACCCTGGCATCCCTGCATTCGCAGGCGACGTCCCAGGAGACTGGCCCGCACTCACCACCTCGCCCCCACTCTGCCCGGCGACGGATCCCGCCACGCCGCATGCAAATGACCAGTGTCCCCAGCTCCACAACAGGGTACGTTCTCAGCCCCGCCCTGCGGAAGGAGATTGACGGGGAGGGATCGGAGGGATCGAGTAACTCGCTAAGGGCTGCCAGACGCACTAAAACGTGACAACCACCGCGGTTCGAACCCGAGCTCGCTACTCTGAAGTCTGTTCTCCGGCGACCCGCCTTCCGGGACAGCACCAGGGGCGTCGGCCCGAGCCGTGGCTCCGCTCCGGGCGGTCAGTGGAGAGCGCTGGGCCCCTGCGCCGGGCTCTGCACGGAGTGGACCCTGTCGCGCGTGGTGAGTGCGAGAGGGGGGCCGCGCCAGGGGCCCCAACACCACACACGGGTCTGCAGCCCGGGGAGAGGCGGCCGGCGCCGCCACGGGGCCCGGTGACGCCAAACCGCACGGTCCGTAGCACTGTGCGAGGTCGGCGGCGTTTTCAAAGTTTTGGTAAATAAACAAAAATGCGTTGGTTTTTGTGTCTTCACTTCTTTCCAGGTCACACTGGCCTGAGAATAACAGACGCCTGAGCCTTTGAAAGCTCCACCCTCTAAACACACAAGGACAAAACCCGAGGAGAAACGTGGCAGGGGCTGCCTTGTGGGACACCTGCCTTTGTGGCTCAGAAACGCAGTCGGGCTGAGCGCACGTTCCGGGAGACCCCTTCCTCTCCGCAGAGGGGCGGACTTGCCAAAAACCCACGCTGCCTATCACGGGAGAGTGTCCCTCGTCCACAGGAGACCCCTGCACCCACATGAGATGCCCCTCACCCAGAGGAGACACCTCATCCACAGGAGACCCCCCTCACTCACCGGAGAACCCCTCGCCCACGGGAGACCCCCCTCGCCCACCGGAGGCCTTTGCCCACGGGCACGCGTCCCTGTCACAGGCGGTACAGGTCACAGAGGTACAGAGGCCCCTGCGCGGGTGGGGGTGGGCACCTGGTCACCTCTGGGAGACATCCAAACCTGCGGCTCCACAACAGAAAGCCACCCCGTTTCAGAATTCTGCCTCGAGAACACAAGTCATCGAGACTGACACTAGGAACACCATTCTAGAAGGTGCCCCAGGCTTCTGCGCGCCGGGGGGGAGGGGGCGCAGACACGGTCATCCGGTCCCTGCTAAAATTGGGCCAACTCAATAGCAACCCGTGGGCAGTGGGGAATCTGTGAGCGCGTCCTTCACACAAGCCCCTGACACCACCCCAGGGAGGTGATGGGCCACACCCTGCCCTGCTCCCCCTGAGGGCGTTCCCAGCCCAAGGGGGGGGGCCCCCGGACGCTGGCCAGCATCCAGGCTCCGGGGCAGCCCGCCTCCGCCCTCAGGAAGCAGGTCCCCGGCTGTGCCCAGACCTGCACCGGACAATTACAGAATTAGAAGGCTTCGATTCCCAATTAATAGATGAGGCCCAAGACCACAGAACTGAGGGATGATCTAAATTGCTTTGGAAACCGGGTGTCTAGGATCCAGCACCCTTTCCCTCAGGACGTGCCCCGCAGATAACCTGCTCGTCAGACACCACGGGTCCCTGGAAACGTAAAGATAGTGACCTTACCATCCCGAAGTCCGGGGACAAAGACACAGAACAGAGAACGGTAGGGTCCACCGAGGTGCCTACAAGGGGCCCTGCAGGAGCCGGCCCTCCCCACGCCATCCGGGCCCACGCCATCCCACCTCCCTGTGGCAGGAGAAGGTCTGCGCAGAGAGAACTTACTGGAAGGGTAAGCTTCCAGAGGGAGCCACGTGCCGGTGACTGCCCCCGTGACGGAGGCCAGGTAGGCTACGGGCACAGCCAGGGCAGCTGAGAGCCAGGCGGGGCTGGCGGGGGTGCGGGAGGAAGCCCAGCCGGCTGCCGGTGCCGGCGGTCAGCAGGGGGCCACCTCGTGGGCCCAGCTGGCACACGGACGGGCGAGGCCCGGCTGGAAGAGTGGGGCAGAGAGGTCCCGTGCCATGAACGCCCACCCTGGACTCCACTGTTCCCGACCCAAAGTGGGTGATGTGACTCCTATACTTCACCCGGGGAAACTGAGGCCTGGAGGCGCTGTTACTGGCCCAGGTCGTGCAGACTGAAGCGTCTGAGCCAGGACTCAATGACACTGGCTTCACTTTGTTTCTGCAAGTGCTGAGCACCAGGCCGTAACGGCTGAGACAGTGTCCTCTACTGCCCGTAATCAGGACGAAGCAAAGCCTGGCCGTGAGCTGGGGCTGGGACAGAGGACGCCGGGCGAGGTGGTGTCCCCGCCCCAGGCCGGCGCTGAGGCCACAGGCCCGCAGGAGGGAACCAGGGCCACGAGAGTACGGGAGGGAGGGACGCATGGCTGAGCGTCACGATTCCGCCTTTTCTCTCGGGCCCGGGTGACATCTTGCGCAGATCAGGGTGATACGCGCCAAGGGGCTCCCTCCAGATGAGGACGTGAGGGTTCAGTGGGGTTGAGGGAAGCCCCGGGCGCCACGGCTGGTTTGGGGCCCAGACGGTGACCCCCAGCCCTGTCTTGGTCCCTAACCCCCCCCCTCCCTAGTCGGTACTGGCTCCTGCCTGGGGTTGACGGGACAGTGGTCTGGGTCGGGCAGTTCAGGCTCCGGGAGGGAAGCTGGTGGCGGTGTCTGGACGCCCTGAGGGCACACGCCTGTCTGAGCACCGCAGCCCCCCGGAGACTAGAGTCGCAGCTCCTAGATCCGTGTCCTCTGGTCCTCAGCTGCCTGGAGCCCTGCCAGGGTGGCCGGGAGCCAAGGCTTGCCCATCCAGGCCGGCCGGGGGCCCCCAGACACTGCCAGGAAGGCAGACGGGTCCACCCTGCCCAGAATGCCCCATAACGGGGACGAGGTTGGCACGGTGTTTCCCGGCTCCCAGAGCACATCCTGTCCTCACAGCAGCCCGAGAAAGGTTGCGGGGCCAAACAAAAACGCCCTGTAGGAAGGGGTCCCGGCCGAGACCCAGCCGGTCTCTCTGACCGCCAGCTCTGGTCTTTGTCAATGTGTCGCCTGCGGCCCAGACGCGAATCGAACTGTATTCCTCCAGCCCAGGGACCGGGATTATCTCCAGACTCGCATACATGGGAGAAAAAGCATCTGGAGGTTTTAGAACCACCCGGGTCTCCAGCGGGGCCGGTCAGCCTGCAGGGCCGGGCAGTGCGGCGCCCCGCTGTCCTGGGAAGATGCCACAGACCCTCTCGCCGTCTACCCTTCCTGGCCCGCATGGGACCCCTGTCGGCCAGGCTGGAAGCTGGGCCCGGAGGCCCAGCCGACGTTTCTCTGGGGGCGCAGTCACTTCTGAGCAGCCCCTCCCCACATCTGACCGGTATTCCGTCTAGAAAATGACCCCTCCCAGCCTTCAGGGTCTGCGGCGGGTAAAGTCTACACCACTCAGAGATACAGAGTCCCGGAGGGATTTGGTGCAATTCGAGTGTGCGTGCGTGTACGCGCGTGTGCAAGGGGACGGGAGATACGTCTGCCTCCCTGGGGAGTTCGGTGGCCAAGGTTCTGAAAGGCCCAGCGAGAGAAGGAAAGCGGTTCTCAGTGCACTGGCGTTAAAGAGCCGCCCCCAAATCGTGAAGCCACATTCGCCTCTGGGACCCCCAAAGAAGACGGCGTCACAGCTGCTGAAGCCCCAGTTCCCTCGCTCTGAGGGTCCAGACGGGAGGGGAAGAGCCACAGTGTGCCACACCACCAGGCGGCTGCACGGGTGGGCTTTGGGGTGGGGACGGGCGCTGCGCGCGGAGGGGAGAGGACAGCACCTACCTGGACTTCTCGCGTGTGGTAGGCGACGATCAAGCCCAAGAGGATGATGGTAGACAGGCTGATAAGGCATTTCAGGGCCAGCGAAAACATGGAATCCTGCAGGAGAAGCGGAGAGAGAATTAGGGCAGCCAGGAAGGGGGCTCCGGGGACGGGGAGTGCAGGCCACGGCACACAGGGAGCCCTCTGGGCTGGGCCGCGAGCCGCTGGGGCCAAGCAGCTCCCCCCCAGCCCCTGTTTTCTAGGGCGAAGTCCCGTCTGCTCTCCTGGGAGGAGCCGGCAAGACGTTTGCCATCCGTGGCTCAGTTTGCTGCTGTGTGGCTCACAACCGTGCGTCCACGCTCGTAAGCCACGTGAGCACAGTTCCTTTTCGTGCTGCCGTGTGGTTTGGGCATCGGTGCTGGCCAGCTTAGGCCTCTCTTCTCTCAGAACAAACCTCAGACAATCCCCGAGGTTCCTTCCATTTCTGATGATGCAGGGTTCCCTCCGGGACGGATCAGAGCATCCCAGCAGCTGTTCTCACCCCCAAACTAGGCTCAGAGCAGGGAGGGAGGCAGGGGGGCTGCTGGAGGGCGAAAGGGGCTGAGCGCAGAGCAGAGAGGATCCCCGTGGAGGGTGGGGCAGACGCGGGCGGGTCCCCTTTGTGCACCCCGTCTCCCAGCCCCAGGGCGCGTAGAGAGCCCCAGGGCTGGCAGCATGTGCCCTAGACACGGCCCCTCCTGGCTCTGTGGCTTCAGGCCCCTTACCCCACCTCTGCCTCAGTGGTCTCAAGCGTCTGATGGGGAAGACATTAGGACCCGCCTAGGGGCCTCTGGGAAGAGTAAAACAGTTTGTGAACGGTCCTAGACGAGCGCTGGCCGCGGACGGCTGGGCTACTTCTGTCATTCACGTCACATCCCCTGCAAATTTGGGGCGTCCAGGCTGGGTCTCACCGCCCTCCTGGGCGTTTGGGAGCCAGGAAGTAGGGAGGACTCCGGTCCCAAGGGAGGATGGGAACACAGCCCGAGCAGAGGTCGCGGACGAGCGCCGGGCGGCACTCACTGCCGAAAGACGCACACCATGAACAAACGCCCTGTGCTCACCGGCCACGGCGCATCACCACGCCTGACTTCCCTAAAGCACGTTACAGTTCACAAGGCGGCTTCATGCGTCCGCTCTTGGCCATCGCCGCGACACCCCTGGCCTCTCTCCCGACTGTACAGACGTTACAGGTAGAGGCGCAGGGGGAGTGCCTCGTGCCAGAGTTCAGAGCCAAGGTCTCGGGCTCGAGCCCAGAGCCCTGCCCGCGGCCTTTGGGCCGTCCCTGTGACAAGGAACGGCAGAAGGGAAGGCCGGACCCACTTAAGCAGACCTAAACAACGGCTCGACGGGAACGGAGGTATTTCGAAGGCAGGGTGTGACGGACTGCCAAACCCACGGCCGAGCTGGGCTCGAGGGAGGAGACCTCACCGCCCCAGAGAGTTTCAGGGGCAGACAGGGGTCTGCGGGGTCAGACGGTGTCGTCCAGGACGGAAGCACTGGGGCGAGCGGAGGGCCTGTGCCAGCAGGCACCCAAAGCCACACTCCCACCCCACCCCCGCAGGCTGACGGAGGGAAGCTCTCCTGGGGCCCGTCGACCCACCGCTCGTTGGGTGATACAACTATGGGGCCCACTTTGTGCCAGGCACAAGCTGGCGCTGGAGACTCAAGGGAGGACTCACGAAACAGTTCATTCATTCATTCGTGACGGTTTCCACCACGTCTCATTTCTTGAGCACCCGCTACACCAGTGACACCGCGCCAGGGCCGCAGGGTGTCCGGGGAGTGCCCTGCACGCCAGGCCTTCCCACGTGGCTTACGCACAAGCTCCAGCAGCAGACACCGGGCGGGTCCGTGCGCCCGCTGCGGGAAGTCCCCCGCTCGGTCACTGAGCCTCCACGGTCCACGGCGTACCCAAGAGCAGCCCGCACTCACGGGCCCACACACACGTCCGCGGCTGCAGGGAGGGCACGGAGCACGCGGGGCACAGGGACAGCCCTCAGGAAGGGTCCTACCTTCGAAACAGCGACCCGGTGCCTGGGACGCCGGCCAAGCCCACGGGCCGGGCCTCCGGGGGGCTTGAAGGGAGCGGGCACTGAACTCAGACTGCGTTAGAAGACAAACCAGCCTACAGGGGCCGGCGGGGACAGCGCACAGCGCTCTCGACTCAGAAATGACCCTCACTTCTCCCTCCAAGGGGTCTGAGGGCATCTGGGGAACATCAGGCCTTGGCTGGGAAGGGTTTGCGGTCAGCAGCACATTTCACCCTCTAATTTATTTCTTTTGGCAGAAATCACTGAAATCAGAATCCAAGTCTGTTTGCATCACGTCTAGAGGAAGAGGTGGAGGGAGGGGTCTCCTCCTTCGGGCCTCTTCCTTTCGTTCTCAAACTCAGAACCTTCACAGAAGAGGCGACTCCCCCCCGCCCCCTCCCCTTGTGTTTACCCAGCCCCGGAGCAGCGGGACCCTCACGACTTCGCAGATTTCCTCGCATTCTCTATTACGCGTCCACAAAAAGTAAACCATTGACATGTTTACCGGCCGGAAAATACATCAGAATGGCTGGACTAGATATGTTTCCCACTTGTCAAATGTTGAATCGTCATCTTTTTTTGCTGCCTGAACTCCATCCAGCGAAGCTTGAGATTAATACGGTTCTTCCGGCGACGGCAGCCAGCGAGGTAGCGGCTGGACGGCACGTGGGGGTACTCGCCTCCCTGCTGAGGGGCCACAGGGACTGATAGGCCACGGGGGATGGGGGCCCCTCAGCTGGGCGACTCTGCAACTCAGAGCTGTTCAACGACACAGTAGTGACCCTTCATACACGGAATTCTTAGGGACTAAATCCCAACAGATGAGCCATTTTTAAGCCATTTATTCCTAAATGCCCAACACTATCAGAGTGGTTAAATACATTTGGGAATAGCCAGCGATAGACCACTAGGTAGCCAGCGAAAACCACTTCTGCAGAGAACGTTTGAAGAGGAAAAGCTCATGGTACAACATCAAGTGAAAAACTCCGACCACAAAGCTGCGTATACGGTATTTCCAATTATTTTTAAATGTTTTACTTTTTTAATGTGAAAAAGACTGCAAATACAGGACCACGCTATATAAAGCATCAGAGTACACAACCACAGCACAAGGCTCACAAGCTCGGGGAGAGCCTGAGAACCAGGGACACAGTGTCCATGCTGTGTGACCTCCGACCTCTGACCACAACAGGTGCTTAATAAGTGCTTCTTGAAATTACTTAACAGAACTTTTACTTTTCCCTGACATTTATTGAGTACTGACTGTGTGCCAGGTCCCAGACTAGGCTTCTACACCAATTACCTCACATCCTCACCCTACAGACAACTCCACAATGTCTCCATTTACTGATTAAAAAAAAAAAAACACAAAAAAAACAAAAAACAGAATAAGAGAGACTTTTCCAAGGTCACACAACTAACCCAGATTTTAGCTACATACCAGATTATTCTTTCTTTTTTTAATAATTTTTTTTAATGTTTTTATTTATTTTTGAGACAGAGAGAGACAAAGCATGAGCAGGGGAGGGGCCGAGAGAGAGGGAGACACAGCATCCGAAGCAGGCTCCAGGCTCTGAGCTGTCAGCACAGAGCCTGACGCAGGGCTCGAACTCACGAACCGTGAGATCATGACCTGAGCCGAAGTCGGACGCTTAACCGACTGAGCCACCCAGCCGCCCCTATTCTTTCTTTTTTAATGTTTATTTATTTATTCTTGACAGAGAGAGAGAGAGACAGAGACAGAGACAGAGAGAGAGACACAGAGACAGAGCAGGGGAGGGGCAGAGAGAGAGGGAGACACAGAATCCAAAACAGGCTCCAGGCTCCGAGCCGTCAGCACAGAGCCCGACGCGGGGCTCGAACCCAGGAACCATGAGGTCGTGACCTGAGCCCCCCAGGATTCCAGATGTTTCTATTCTTCGCCCCACCACGTGAGTTAGCTCCAGCCATCCTTGCACAGGCCAGCCACCGCCATCAGGGGCCACAGAGGGACTCGTGGCAGAGTGGGGACGTGTGCTAAATGCCCGCAAGCCACCCCCAGCCACCAGCCAGCCCTTCCCAGACCTGCGACCCCTCGTTACGACGTCTGCCTGTGCTACAGCGGTACCCACGGCAGTATCATCAACCCGCTTTTGTGGAGGAGGAAACTGAGGCTCGGAGAAGTCAGCTCACCGGGCGAGCAGGCTTCAAGAAGCCAGGATTCCTCCAGACTCCGAGTCCTGCCGGGCCCCGGCACCCTGTCTGCCCCGCGGTCGGGCCCTGCTGGCCTCCAGTCTCTGCCGTGAGGACCCTCGGGACTGCCCGACCGCCTGCCCCAAGGCTGGGTGGAGCGCGGGGGCCTGTGTTCCCCGGCTTCCGAGCCGCCTCGTCGCCAGAATCGTCGCGATTACGGCACATCTTCCCGGAGACGCTGAAGTTCTAAATGTCCTTGATCATTTGGGACACTTGAAAATGACAGAAAAACAGAGTCCCGGGGCACAAATATCAGCTTAACCAGGACAAGGGTGTGCGGGCACCTCCCCAAGCAAGCTGACGGCCCCAAAGTGTGTGTGTGTGCGCACGCATGGGTGTGCGCGTGCGGCCATGCGTGCACGGAGTGTGTGAGCGCGTGTGCCAGCGTGTGCACCCTCATACGTATGTGGTCCGCCGATGGCTTGCGTCGCCGGCTGGAGCCCCCATGTTGTGATTCACTTTGGGCCTGACGGCCGCCGGCCGAGCACGCGGGTCACGGGGCCACCCCAGCACGTCTGCCCTCGTCCCTTTTCCCACCTCTGTACCTGACCGGACGGTGAGCAGCGGTCAGCAGCAACGTCGCCCGCGCCGTCTTCTCGACAGAACAAGGCCGCGGACAGAGAAGGTCCTCACGAGCCTCCGAAAGTTCGAAAGACCAGAATTCAAGTCCCGGCTCTGCCGCCCCCCGGCCGTGGGACACTGGACCTGTCGCGTAAGCTCTCTGGCCTCCTTCTCTGCAGGCCGGGTCTCACAGCACCTGCACCCGCACGCATGGGGCGAAGCGAGAGGAGCCACGGGGACAGACTCCTTCGCCAACGGAAGCCGGACGCGCCCCCGGCACCGGCAGCTCAGAAAGGGCCGAACATGCGTGCCCTCCGGTCACACTGGGCACACGTGCTGAGCACCTGGCCGCGGCCGGGCCCCGTGCGGGGTACTGAGCCCGCCGCCCCCCGCCTGCTGAGCCTGGATCCCACCTGGCCGAGGAAGGGGCAGGTGAGCGGGGCCTGGAGACGCTGGGCTGGGACGGTCAGAAACTGGCAGAAGCCGGGGGGGGGGGGGGGGGGGGCGGGACAAATACCTGCAGGCGGCCCCTCTAGCGACCGGGGCGTGACCCTGAGCCCACGCCCTGAACGTGGGGCGTGACCAGGGGACGTGACCGTGAGCCGACGTCCTGAACGTGGGGCGTGACCAGGGGACGTGACCGTGAGCCGACGTCCTGAACGTGGGGCGTGACCAGGGGCGTGACCCTGAGCCGACGTCCTGAACGTGGGGCGAGGAGTGCCCGCGGCACCTTCTCTGCGGAGATGCGACTCGCCGAGGACACAGGGGGAGTCCTGGGGTGGCTGAGGCGTGTCTTGACCAGACCCCGGGGCCGGATGGGGGGCTCAGCCCCTGCGGCCTCCCTCGCTTCCCTGTTCCGGGTCCCCCACCGCGGCTCGGGTGCGTGAGACATATCCCCCGGGAGCACAGAGCCGAGGCCACACGGGTCACCCTCCTCTCGGACCCAGATGCCGCAGGGACGCTGTGGGCCAGCTGACGGGGGCCGGGCGGGAAGACGGCTCCTCGCCCGTCGTCAGTCTTGGGGTGTTGCTCGGTTCACGACCCAGATGCCATGCGGGGTGATCCCTGCACCGAGCAGGCCCCCAGCCCGCCTGGGCCCCAGAACCGCCCGTGTCGCCAGGTCAGCCGCACCTCCGCTGGGAAGGCCAGTTTGCCCACCGATGTGCGCTGGCTCGACTGTCAAGGTGGATGCCCCAGCCGGGGGGGGGGGGAGGCGGGGTTTCCGATCTGTCCACCTCCGCGCGTGGAGGGTGTGGTCGGGCACGCGGCAGGCCAACAGGTGTCAGCCGAACGTGGCGTCTTCAAAGGAAGGGGACACGTGGCGAGGTGCGTCAGGCAGCAGACACTTGCA